>NW_010210108.1:0-17508 GCF_000695765.1 Mesitornis unicolor
TCCCATCACTGTGTCTGACAGGAAACCTTCCACGCTCTGCCTGGAGCTTTGTTTTTCCATCAAAAGCTGCCAATGTAAATATTTACTGGTGACTGCTCCCATTCTGTTAGTGACAGGGCTCTGCGCAGGCTGCATTTCTTAGGGAAATACTTTAAAAATCTGCTTGATGTATTCAAATAATCTCCAATGTATTCATTTAATTTGCTTTTTCTTTTTTTTTTGCAGGAGTGAAACTCCTGCACATATGGCTTATGCAACTAGTTGATTAGATTTTACATTTCCATGGGTAATTTATGGTAAATTGCCCACAGATTCATTAAAAAACCCCATCCTTTGAAAATATCCTGAATAAATTCTTCCATGCATTTTATAAAGAACAAAAACAGGGTGACTGTAATCTAAAGGGACACCTGCTGATAAGAACACGTTGCATTTGTAGTAGTTTAAATGCAGGATATAGAAAATGTCTGTCTTGCTGGGGTGTTAAAGCCCTTCTAAAATGTGTTTCAAGGACTCAGCACTAAGTCAATGTACAGGAATTGCTTTAATAAATCTAAATGGATATGTCAGGCTTTAAGTGAAATGCACATTAAATAAACCCCGGTTCCCCATCAAATGCATTGATCGCCGGCATTAAGAGTGCATTTGTTGCACCTTGAGCCGGGGCTGACAGCAGCATGTGGAGCTCGCGTGTCCCCAGGAGCTCCCCAGAGCCTTCGTCCTGCATGGAGAAACCCTGGCCTCAACGCGTTTGTGTCAAATGTGCCTTAAAATAACACAAAACAAAGATTATTTTGTGTGCGACCCTGAGAAATGCTGCAGTGTGATATGGTGGTGCGCGCTTTTCCTTCACACATTCCACTTTCACTTGCCCTTACGTTTTCTTTAACCCTGTTACGCAGCCTGGGACAGATACTCCATAAATATATATTCTTCCCAAAAAGCTGTTCTCCAAGTGTGGGTTTGATGCACACTGAGCTGTTCCAATCTCTGATTTATAAGGCTCGTGTAGTTTCTGACTGAAAAAAGGTATGATGAATTTCTCAGCTGTCTCACTGATTTATTGACCGTGCGGCAATTTATAAGTCATGTCAGCAACTTCATCAGTGACACAATTAATTCTGGAGTTATCCCCGAGTTACCCACGTCCCGTGTTGCTGATGGATACCTGATGGCTCTGAGTTATGGGCTGGCTCTGAACTGTGACTGACTCTGATATAAGTCACAAAGTTGAGCCATAAATCATGGGATGATGGATCTGGGTACATCGCCGAGTCCAAGTGTGCTGTGGGATCACACCCCCCAAATTACAGGGCCGGTGAGGTGGTGTCTGCGTTATATCATGGCATGAACCCAGGACAGGGCTGCCCTCAGGGTGAGGGACCAGTGAGCACAGGGAGCCCTGCACCCATCCGGGAAAGGGCAGATTGGCAAATAGCCACCAGAAAGGGCTGGAGGTACAAAACGTCAGCCCTGTGGAAGGCTCCAGCGGTGCTGGAGCACAGAGGACACCACGTTTGTCACCAGCCCACGTGTTCACCATGTGTGCACGCAGGCGTGTTGGGTGAGCACAGACCATCCCCCACAGGTCGGAGACCGCAGATGAGCCACGGGGCTCCGATCCCTTCCCGGGTACCGGCTCCATAGCCTGGCTGGCACCAGCAGATATCGCAGCCTATTAATTAGGATGTCATTTACAGGCCCACTGGGTGACCTTAATTAAACGATAAAATGGCAAACACTAATAAGAAAAATTATATCCCTGCGGGTGGTGAATCAGGTGCATTAACCTCCTGGCGAGGAAGCTTTCCTTCATCTGACGGAGACCAGCAATGCCCGGTTTGGTGCAGGGGCACAGCCTGGTGGCACTGGTGTCACCAGTGGGGGCTGCTCCCACCTTCCCCCCCAGTTCCTCCTCCTGAGCACAACGGGATGGACAAATCCTGCAGACTTCACCACAGCAAAGGGATGGGGGTCCTTGGACCTCTTCGCAGAACCACCAGGACAGATTTCCCTCCTCTCCAGGATCTCCTCCCCTTTGAGCTGGCACTCACCGCAGGTTTGGGGGGATCCCCAAAGCTCCAGGGGGGCATAGGGGGCTTTTCCGTTTGCTTTCCTCCCCGTGCACAGCTCTGTGTTGTTACCCTCAACGCTCATCTCACATTCCCAGGAGCTGGCGGAGGTGCCATGGGAGGCACATTTACATTTGTAAGCTGCAGTCAAAACTAATTAAAACCAACACAAATACTGATTAATAGAAGAGGGAACCTGGCGTCAAGTCCCATGGCCCCACCCGAAATAACAGTGGCTTGTTTTTGAAGAGGCCTGGCAGTCACTGTCTTCGAATCGCAGCTTTTCCACGGTAAAAGGCTGTATTCCCCAGGCAGCCAGCAGGGATTTGCTTGTTTAAATAGTGTGAAATCCCTCTTTATGAGACCACTTGCCTCCTGGTCTATAAGAGCGGCCTTTCGAAGCGTCTCGTGGTCCTGTTATCCCTAGTGCTGTTTGCTGGGGACAGCCCAGCCCCAGTGGCAGCCCTGAGGGATCACAGACAAACCCCGGGTGCCACAGTCTCCGGGGGTCAATGCCCAATTTCCTGCACTGGATTTTAACAGCGTTCCTTCATGGAAACAGGGGTTTTGCTCTGCTCCTGCCTCCTGAGCAGTGCTGGGCAGGATCTGGGATTCAGAGGGACCCAATGATCCTTTCCCATGAAATATCACAGTGCTTAATTATTTTCTGGCTAACCGCTTGCAAATGCCATCGGTTACAGACAATGCGGCGCTGGTGCCTTTTGCAAGGTGCTGGAGCCAGGCGCCCGTCAGCCCTGACGGGAGCATCGCCAAACCGTGCTAATCAAACCGCGTGTCCATCACAGCAACTGAGGGGCCATTTGTCAAAGTCACAGCCCTGCTCAACAACTGCTTGGACATGGTAAGTAATTAATCAATAACGTTTCTCACCTTTTCATGGGTCACCACAGGGCTGGACACCACTGCCACTTCCATGGACCAAAACCAGGCTCTGGTAATCTAAATCACTGTTTATGAGAGATACAGCTAATTTAGTCTGATTTCTTCTTTCTTAATGCTCTTGAAATAACATTCTCTCTAATGCAACCCAAGAATAACCCATCACTGTAATGAAAATATTTCCCTGCAAGACCAAGCTGCTACTTCTTGACTGCCCTAAAGGTGATAATTTGATTAATAAAATGACCAGATTTGCAGTACCAAAGGGTTTTTTGACTCAGAATCAATCACTTTACATCTATTACTCACCGAGCGCATTGCTGAACTCATTCAAAACTGCGTTAGTAATATTAAGTAATTAGTAAGATTAATGCTGTCGCAGAGCTATAACCTGAGCAGAATCCAGATTGATTAGAGTTAATTATCTTCTGTGCTTAAATAATTTATGTACTGTTTCTGCCACTATGTAAGAGCAGAAAACACAGAGGAAAGGTCCTCATCCTCTGCACAGCACCCATGGGGCCAAGCCACCAGTGCTGTGCACCCAAAGAGGGCTCAGACACCCCCAGAGCCCCTCCTCGGCCAGATCAGCCCATTCTACGCCTCCCACCCCCAATCAGCACCACTGCTCGGCCCCATCGCCCCAAAGCCAAAATGTTTCCCTCAAATTTCCCCATTTTGCATGCTGTTTGGTCCGGAGGGCATGTGTGATAACTTATGCATGATCCTGGCTTTCTAATAAAAATTTCATTATTATAAATGATTGCGAAAGTTTTCATATTCTACATTTTGTCTTTGCAGGGAATTTTAAACACTGTTTAATTTTGTCCCTTGGTGCTGGTATGTGTATTAATCCCGCTGATCCATATTCATATCCTCCCAGCTCCTGTGGATTATCACAGCTCGTGGAGCCATTTCCTTAAAGAACTGAGTATCCACAATATTTATTATTGTTACTAATGCAACACGTTTTCAGCCCCTTTAATAATCACAGGACGTGGTTCTCATCGTATCTAAATAACTGATTGACTTACAGCTCACTAATATGGATGTGTCCAGGCGTACTTAATTGGATCGTTACTGGCTCGGTGCAGTGCTTTGTGACACCAATAAATCAATGGCCGTGGCTGGTGGCTCAGGTTACCAGAGCTGGGGAGCACTGGAGAGGGGGAGATGGGAGTGGGGAGGGCAGTGGGGAAGTGGATGAGGGGACCAGAACAGCGCATCATCAGAAGGCAATGAAGGCTAATTTGTCCGTGTTTTCAGTTCAAAAGCATTTATTAGGGATGTCTGACTTATTCATATGCAGGTCGGCCTGCTAATGTTGTATTAACCTCTGCTGCTGCTGCTGCGCACAAGAAAAACTCAGACCAGGCTTGGAGAGGTGTTACGTGCTGCACAAAGCATCTCCTGACACTCCCGGCATCCCTGCAACTGGGCTGCACCAACCTTGGCTGCGAGCGAGTCCAGCCCATGGGAGCTGCCTGGGGTCGAGACCTCCCACACCCACTCAGGTTTTGTGCCCACGCAGGTTTTGTGCCCACCTGGGCTTTGTGCCCACGCAGGTTTTGTCTCCCCAGAGCATCCCCCAGTGGCTCTGGTCCCTGTGGGGCACAGCAGAGCCTCTCAGGAGCATGGCTCTGGGCTCTGAACCTGGCAGCAAGGATTGGGACCTCCATGGAACCAGCAGCAGAGGACCCTGAACAGGCCAGGGGAGCGAGTGCTGGATCACAGATCAGGTGTTCCTGCAAATGACAACAAAATCAAATGCATATTTTCATTTTTACCTATTTGACCCATTAACTAACTACAGAATTTCTTTGTAATCCCCAGCAGATGAGCATCAAAGAGAAGACCTATGGTCCGAGCTAATCCCTTTATTATGGAGTAATTCTACAGAAATCAAATACCAGTGGTAAATCTGGAGATTAACAACAAGCTGGGAAACGCACAAATTAAATTGCATTCTCCTCGCTGCTGTGTCCGAGCCAACAGCTCCGTCTCTGCCCCAGCCACTGCAGGAATCCATGGGGAGAAACCACTTTGTGAAAATGCGAATATTAAATCCCTGGTGCAGGCAGAAAGCAGAGCTGGCCCTTAAGGAGCCCATGTCCATGCAATGTCCCCATTCCCATGCACCTTTTCGTGCCTTGCTTTTCACAACATGCAGGGACCAAGGCTGGAGGGGGTGGCATCAAGGGCCACCTTCCCCAGGGACCCCCCCCAGGCCCAGCGAGCTGGGGCTCCAGGGGACCCCCAGCAGCACAGATCAGCCCCTCACTCTGCTTTTATTGCACAGTAACAGTTGAATGAATATTTTATTAATTCCCTTAAGAACAGCTCCACAAATGCACGATTTAATAAAACATGAGGACGTGTTTTTGGAAGAGCCACTCAATGCTTCAAACAGCCCAGTCATCGCATATTAACCAGAGCAGACCCCGAGCAGTTGTATTTTTATCCTGGTGACTCTAATGGAGTCCCACTGCGTGCGAGGCAGGGGGGCGCTTGTAGATCTACCTACGGGAACACCAGAGAGGTGAAAAGCCCCAGACTATGGAGTTTATTAGCGAAAGGTATTGGTAAACCAGAGAAACACTGATCAGCTGTGAGCCCCTTCCACCCGTCTGCACCACACGAGCTGGACGAGATGGACCCCGCTCCTCATCTGCTAAGCCAGTTTTGGGTTTCTGCATTCCTAAATACAACATGGGAGCTGCATGGTATTTTTTTTTCCCATGGCTGAGGTGATTCTAGCAAAAACCTTGCTGCTTCTGGAAACGGCAATATTTTTCTTGTTCTTGTTTGAATTGGTTATAAAAGCAGCGGTAAATCAAACCAAACGGCCAGAGAGGAGCAAAATGAGGAGAAAGGTGACAGAGGTGGCTGCTGCCTCTTCCTGCTCCAGGAAAGGGGGTAAATTCATCTGAGAGGAGGAAACTCAAAGCCAGTGATAGAAAATCAGAGCAGCCAGCACCGCAGGGAGTGAGGGGGCACCAGAGGCTCCTGGGGCCATCGGCTCCCCCCCATGGCACCCCACGGTGACTCATGGTGCCCCACAGTGTCCCACGGCAACCCACAGTGACCCACAGTGGCCCACGATGACCCACAGTTACCCATGGTGCCAGTGCAAGGTGTACATGGTCCCATCTTGCGTGAGGGAAGGTCCCCCCAGCAGCACGCCCTGAGCTCCGGCTCCACAGCAGCTCCGCGTTCCCACTGACAGGTAGTGCTGATTTATAAAGCAGAAATAAATGAGTCTGCTCGGCAATTTCACCTAATTTTGTCTCCCATTTCAATTTGCCATCTTTCAGCATAATGTTGGGTGGTTAATTATGTTTCCATCTTATTTCTCAGATAATACCCCCTTGTACTGCACATCGCAGCCACTCAAAGGGCTTCATTTTACCTTTCGTTTCACCTCCTAGCACAGCTCTAAATTTAGTCACCTTGTAATTTTGGGGTATTTTATATATTACGCCTTTATTATTGTGAAGTAAAATGGAATCCTTGTCTTTTAATTCACTCTCTAATAATTCTCCACCAAGCCTTAATACAAAAGGCTTTTTTTTTCCCCCCGAAGACTAATTGAGTGGGGCGTAATTATAATACCCAGGGAGATGATACTGAAAGTACCTTAACTGTGACAGTTTCCTCTGACTAATTGCCCCTTCGGCGACTTGCACGTCTCCCCATCAGTTACTGCGCTAACGTGTCAGGGCCAAGGTTTAAGGAATTTGGGCACGGTGCCACTCCAGGGTCAGGATCTTCAGGTTTCTGAGCCACTGACGCAGCTGCAGGGGCTCCCCTGTCCCCAGGACCAGGGATGAGTGCCGGGGTCCACAGCACAAGCATCCATCCTCCCCTGGAGACAGGGGATAACCCCAGCACCGCCGTGGGCTGCAGCCTCGCCTCCAAAATGTGTTCACCTGCTGGGGGTGCAGGTGATATCTTTTGCCCATTTTGGTCTCATTTTCCCCCTCCATGCATCCCTTCTCCTGACAGCCTCTGGCCCAGGCTCATCTCCCTCCTTTGGTGGAGGAAAGCCATGAGTATTTTTGGTCATCTGGCTGTCCCAGGACAGAAAAGCCCTCATGCAGCAGGGGCTGTCCCATGGGAGCTCAGTGATGTCCCGATGTCAGGAGAGCTCCATGGCCACAGGCACGCAGGCAGCCGCTGGGTGGCCCCCCTCCAGCCATCGGCTCAATGAACGAGTGTGCCGTTTTAATGCAACGTGTAATTAGAGTGGAAGTCACAGCCAAAAGATTTTATTGAGCCAGAGAATTAGGCACTGCATGAGTAACGAGAGTGGACGCAGTCACCCGAGCTGGTTGGGATTGGAAGGGCCAGGGCAGAGCTCCCAGCCCCAGCAAGAGACGCGCTCCCAAAGCCCCCCCAGCTGCTGAACAAACAGATCCTCTGCAGAGGTTAAAATGAATTTATTGTTTCACAGTCTGGTATTTACATCACATCTGGAGTCGGTGTTGTGTACCCCGTTACAAAATCACCTCAATAATGAGTCCCATTGGCAGTGGTCAACTGCATCCACACCCCAGGCAGTGTATGGTGCTGCTGGCCCCCTCGCCAGCCCCCATCCCCCCGATCCAGCACAGCCCCACGGTCATGGAGCGGGGCTGGGGCAACCGGGGAGGCGCTGGTCCCACTCTCCACTATGATGCTCTTGCTCAGGCCATGGGCCACCAGCCCCACCACTGCAGCAGCCCTGGCATTCCCAGCCCTGACGATGTCGGGGGTCTCGTTCTCTCCCCCTTGAGCTGCACAGCCAGGGAAGTGGTGCATCCTGGGGATGGGCATGAGCTGAGGTTCAGGAGATGGTACATTTGTCCTTGTTTTAAATTAACACAGTGGAGCCTGGCTTGGTCTGGGTCTCTCCTGGGCATCTGCATGGCGTCAGGCTTGCCAGAGCCGAGGTCTTCCCCCGCATGTTATTCCAACATTAGACTGCAAACGCGAGCAGTAACTTGGTGTCTGGGACTTGCACAGCAGAGAGCAGGTATTAAACTCACAGCCCAATCAACGCAGTCACCAAGGAAGGAGAAACCAGCAGCATGCTCCACAGAGACATCTCACACCTCATCACCACCTCTCATGGGAGCCAGGCAGCCCCAGCCACGCCGATGCATCCTCCACACGCAGTCACAGCAGCCAGGTCCATGGGGAGCGCACAGCGCGGCGGGGACGAAGCAGCCCCCGGTGACACGGGATCAGGTCAGAGCTCAGCGCCTGCCCCTGGGACCTCCAGCCAGGAGCTGTCAGCAAACATGGGAGGGAAAACACAACCATCGACTTCCCAATTCCCGATGGAGACCCCGCTTCAACATCCTGGGAGATGGGGAAAGACGACTCACAGCAACGACTGCAGCTATTCCAGAATAAAGCCTATTTTGGGGTCTGCTGTCTGTATCGTCAACAGCTCTTACATGGCCGGAGTGTTTTATTTAGGAGGATGGGAACGTGAGCCCATTTCTTGGTTGGTGAGTGGGTCCACAGGGCCAGAGGTGACCATGGAGCAGCCTTGCTGCTGTGCTGGGGTCCCATCCCAGTAGATGCTCTGCCCCGGTACCTGGTACGGTGTGGCCGGCAGCCACGGAGCATCCCAGGCCTTGTCCCACGGCTCTGCAGAGCACCGAGCCCCGCACTGGGATGGTCGATCACCGTGGAGCTGACGGCGGCTACCGTGTCACCTGGGGGTACAGGACAGGGGTGGGCAGTGACTGACCCCAAAGGGGGAGTTACCCTGCACCCCGCTGAGCCCCCAGTGGGAACAGCCTCAGGAGATGCCAACGTGGGTGCCCTCTGTGCTCATTTAATGGGCCAATTTAATCCAAATTTCACAACGTTTTGTGAAGCCTCTGCTCTGGCTTCAGCTCTCACTGGGCTCTGTCTGCAGAGGGAGGGGAAAATCCACCCCCTAGCAGGGCCCTAAAATCCTCTTGAAAATACAGCTCTGCATTTCCAAAATGCCCCCTCCCCAGGGCAGGACGAGGGCTCCAAGAGTTCGCAGCTGGGGAAAATCAACAAAAAATGATGGGAAAAAGAGAAGAAGTTGGAGGTGGTGCTGCAGTTGCTGCTCAGGGATGGATGTCCAGTGCCAGAGGAGCCTTTGTGGACGTCCATGAAAACACACGTGTGTGTGAAAGTGCTTTCTGTGCACAAAAACAATAGCAGTAATGAAAAAAGCCCAGTGTCGCTTAATACGATAATTTTATAGCAGAGGATGTGGGGTAAGGAAAAAAAACCCTAAAGCATAAGAAATAATTACACTCAACAGTACGAACAATTATGCAACTGATTAACCATGGCATATATGTAATTACTAATGAGTTTGATAAAATTTTAATTATACCTTGTTCTTTGGGGCATTCAGCAAGCCATGAAAATAATAATCATGTAGTGCTCTGTCACAGCCGATTGCCTCAGCCCGGGGCACGGTGACAGATTCAGGCTGTGCCACTGGGCTGGGACAGCAGCGGGGAGATGCCATCCCCAGATTGTCCCCAGTGATGCCCTCCTCACTGAGCCTCCTCATGGGTGTTATTGACCAGCAATGCCATAGGACCCACCCGGGCTTTGTGTCACCCCCATGGGCATCAGTGACACCAGCACCCAGCACCCTCCCCCAGGATGTACCTTGGTCGTCTTCACTTTGTTGCCACTACTGCAGCTCCATCCCGAGAGGTCGGGCAGGACCTTGCACTCCTCCCCGGCCAGGCACGGCTCCATCTGGCACCACCACTTCTGCAGCACGATGGAGGCTGCGGAGAGGAGCAGGCGTCAGCAGCCAGACCAACGGAAAGCGTTCCCAAAACGCTCCCTGTCCCCTCGCTCTGCTGCAGGAGCTCCTGGGCAAGGCTCCTGTTAATCCTGGGGACACAGAGACCCCCCTACCGATGGGGAATCACAGTGGGGGGTTCACGGCATGCAGGGCACTCACCATCCACGCAGGAGGGAGCTGCCCGAGTCGTCCCCGCCACCTGCCCCGGGAAGCAGGAGCATTTCACCGTCTGCGAGCGCTCCTCGATCTTGTTCTTGTTGCAGCACCGGTGAGCTGCGATCACCTCGCACGTCCCGGGCTCCACGTGCGCTGCGGGGGGAGAAGCAGTGGAAACAGAAACAACCGACTGCCTCCCGCCACTGCCACCCGTGACCGAGGCACCGCAGCGCTCGGGGCAGCATCGCCCAGCCCCACTCATCAGGACCAGCTCTGGTCCTGTCCGGTCCTGCTGCTCCTCACCCCCACCAGCCCTCGCGCCCATCCAACCCAGCAAAATTAAAAGCCGCTCGCCACGGCCAAGCCAAGAGCTTTATCAAAACAAATGAGCACGTTCATTAATTGCAGCTGATAATGAGCTTTGCCACAAGAGGGGCTGGTGCATGGTGCTGTGCAGGGAAAGGCCCCGTCCCGACGTGAACGCGGGCAGTGACAGCGCTGCTCGTCCCCTGCTCCGCTGGGAGCTGCACACCCTGTGCCCGGGGCAGGGAGGGCCATGCAGTCACCACAGCTTTAATTTGGCTTTATTTATTGTTATTTCACAGTCATTTTCTTTTAATGAACCATCACTTTCATTTCTGCCCATAATAATTACGCAATTACCTATCCTGGAAGTATTTTGTAAGAGCATCTCTGGCCATCAATTTTATCCTTCCTTTTAAATGCCATCATAATTCAGATTTAATGATAATTTCCATTCTTTTTGTATGCTGAAATGGTAGACTTCGGCAAAAGTGAGAAGAAAAGCAACTCATTACAGAACAAACGTGACTGTTCCGCCCTGTTTCTATGGCTAAGGGGATTTTTCAAGTAATCTGAGGAATAAGCAGAGGTCCTTGGCTCTGGCTGATGTGAACCCACAGTCCCACCACGCTCTGATCCAGGACCATGAGGAGCCTCTCACCGACCCTGTGCACCCCAACTGCAGTGCTCACAGATAGTTGTGGTTTTGACTCGTTTTTATAAAAACCTCCCCACAAAGCTTCATTAGAGGAGCCTTCCCGGGGGGGAGGCCAGGCGACCCCTCTGCTCCTGCTCACTCCTGCTTCCTGGCTCCTCATTTCAGCTCATTTAGAAAGGTTCAGCTGTGGGAGAGCCAGGCAGAACTGAGAAATCGCTCATTACAGCCGTGCAGGAAGAGTTCGCTTACACGCCAAAGCCCTTTTAATTTGCTCAAAAAGGTGCAGCTCAGAGATAAAGAAAATTTCTCTTCTCCACCTGCCTGAGTCAGCTGAGCCTGGGGGCACCCACCACATCCATCCAGGGACCAGGCAGACTGTGGGGGTGCAGAGAGGGGAAGGTGCTCCCAGCAGGACAGACGGACGTGGCCCAGCTCTGGATCAGAGCCTGAGGGCAGCCAGGAAGGGCAAAACCCAAGGCAGAAAAGAGATGCTCAGACCCATGGCAATGAGTGATGGTCTCAGACACACGGGAGCGAGTGATGGTCTCAGCTCTCTTGGCACCATGTGCAGGGGTGGACACCCCATCACCCGGGATAAGGCCCAGAGCTCCTGGCACGCTTCTCCCTCCCATTCAACTGGTATTTCCCTACTGCAACCCTTTCTAAAAAAAATCTTATCTCATGGAGCCATAAAAGCACTGTAGGAGCACAAGGCTTTTGAATCCTGCATGCAAAAATAAAATAAAAAGCTGTCCTACTCTGCCTGACCTTTAAGTGAGCAGCAGAACATGTTTTTTATGGCATAACCTGAAATGACACATTTAGTGTGTCTCGGGGAGGCGTGGGCACTGCTCCATGTGTTCAGTGTGAAATACCGCTCCTTTTGCTGCTAGAGAGCTGTAAAATGCAGAGGAGGTGAATGCCCGTAACTGCAGGCGATGCCCTGGGTCTGGGCCCCAAGGGGGCTGAGCAGTGGAGCCCAGGGGTGGGAGGCAGGGGTCTGGTGCCCCCCAGGAGCAGGTGGGGGGCTCAGGGGGTCAGCCTGGGGGCAGCGGGGAGTGAGGGGCTCGCAGGCAGCCGGCAGCGTGAGCCATCTGTAACCCATGCCCCGCAACAACTCCACTGCTAATACTCACTAAATAATTAAAGTCTTAAAATCACTGCTGCCTTAGATGCATGTATTATTTAAGAGGGTTTTGGAGAGAAGCAGCCTTGTTTTTATTGCTCATTATCACTGTACATCAGCTGGGATTTTTTACTACCTTGTCACCACTACACCATGCTCCGTCGCTCTTTGCTGTGTGCACGTCCACGAGCTGCTCAAGCAAATCCCATTGCTTCACACTTGCAAGCAGAAACCCAAATGCCTGGGCTCAGGACAATATCCCACCCTGGTTTAAAGGCCACACATGATGGAGGAACCAGCACGGTCCACATGAGAGGGAATCTCACAGAAGCATCTCACAAATAAACACCAAAGCTGCCATCTTCACAGCGAGCGATGACATGCCGGCCGGTAAATCTCTATACAAGATCATCAGAAACCGGTGCTCTCCATTCACTCAGAATCTCATCTCCCCAAAGCAAATCCCAGCTGACCAAACGTCTTTATTTCTGCTCTGGGTTGAGCGATGGATGTGTCTGAAGGCAGGGATGGCACACGCAGATGATCAGGGTTGGGGATTTATCTGGAGACACTGGGCCACCTCTGCAGGAGCTGCATCCAGACAAGGAGCCTTGTCCATCCCACAGCGCTCGCCACCTCACCCGAGGGTTGAACTGGTGAATCGTCCTTCCCCAAGGAGACTCCTCTTCCATTTCCAAAGGACTTAAATCTCTGCGCCCGATTCATGCGGCCCTTTAAATCCCAGCACATAGCCCAGCTCTGCTGGGACACGTCTGGGGTCCAATCTCTGCAGCCAGTGAGGTGTTTACTGTACAGGGCTGCACAGCTACCAGGGGTCTGCACGGCTACCAGGGGTCTGCATGGCTACCAGGGGGGCTGCATGGCTACCAGGGGGGATGCATGGCTAGCAGGGGGATTCAAGGCTACCAGGGGGCTGCTCTGATCTCTGTTCAAGAAATTCCTGAGGGTGGGGGCTCTGAAACCTTGCGCCCACATTGCCATAATTAAAGATCTTCCTCTGCTATTGCTCATTTTCAGGTGCCACACCTGGTTTTAACTGTGAATAAAAACCACTTGGTGCCAGGTAACCAGGATGTGCAGCGAGAAACTGTGTTCATACAGACAGAACGGGGTCAAAGTTGTAAGTATTTGCTCCTGGTGTGCCCGCTTTGCTGTGGCTTAGAATTCGCTTGAATAAAAAGTACAAGATTTGGTCCACTGTGGGCAAGTCCGTGTGAGCGGAAAATCCCCATCTCCCTGCCTGCAAGCATGTGAATACCAGAGCCAATCTCCTCACGTGTGGAGAGGGGTTTATCCAGGATTCACGCTCAGTGAGTACATTTGGGCATTTGCACTTCAAACCCAGGCGAGTCGCTGCTTTACTAAAGCCAGGTCTGGCAGCAGCCCCCAGCAAACGGCTCCTGCGGGGCAGTGCCCAAGCCCCCTCCTGGGGAGCCTCGCAGTGCCAAAAAGCCCCTCCAGAAAGGATGGAGGGGTTTTACCATCCCGTGTACCTGTGGCAGGCGGGAGGGCTGAGGCAGGTAACGCTCCTGGATGGGAAGGAGCCGCTCTGGGACACGCTTTGGTTTTAACCAACGAGGATGGGGATTACGGGATTAGAGCTGCTTTAACTGGCAGGGAAAAATGACAGAAATAGGACAGGGTGTGGGGTCAGGCCCGAACGGTTTCAAATTAACCCTGAAATACCTTCATTTCCCCACACTGGCACCAGGGGCAAACAGCAAGTAGACCCCAGAGCCAGGGCTACGCTTCCCAGCAAGGCTTTCAGTTCTACATCAGTTTGTGCTCATTCCATGGTCACAGCCAGAGGGCTGGAAGTTTGTGTTTCTATTGAAAGCCTAAAGTGGGGAGAGTCTGTCGCATAACAGAGTGGTTTGTGACACTCATGGTGACTTGGGTGGAGCTATGGCTCACTGCTCACAGACCAAGGGTTACTCAGTAATAACCCCCATCAATGGACGTGTCTCAGATTTTGCTGCAGACCTGAAGAAATTCACTTTTCACCCCTCAGTCCAGCCAGGCTCACCCAGCACCAGTTTTGAACGCAGCATCGCGGGCGCAAGGCCATCACCTCCCCTACCTGAATGGGTCCTGTGGTGGGCAGAGGCCAGCGTCAGTCGTCCCCACAGTGTGGTCAGGCAGAGAGTGAGCACCAAAACCCGTCTGCTCAGGCTCTGCGCCTCTCTCTCACTCATTCTGCCGAAGACAAGGAGAGATGTGAGGAGGAGGAGGGCAGGCGCAGCCCCCACGCACCCGCGCTGCTGTGTGTGGTGGAGCACCCCCAAACATCGGGACCAGGGTGGGGGACGTAGCTGCAGGGGCATGGCCTGGGGGTCACCACTGCCCTCAGACAGGCGTGGCTGTCTCCATCAGCACGGAGAGGCGATGGTCGCCTTTCGGCACTGGTTACCTTTTCCTGGGGTCCACTCACACCCGTGCGTTGGCCAACATGGGGGGTGTCTGGGCTCTGTGGGGGGCGGGCATCAGTGCATCTGCAAGGAGAGAGGAGCACGGGCAGCGACCAGGGGTGAGGAGATCCTTCACTTCCAACCACCTCCTAAATCTGTCTGCTCCGGACCAGGCCGAGGCAGCAAAACAGATGCACATAAAGTGCCAGAATGGAAAACACTGACATTGTTAATCAAAACAAAGTGACTTGAGGTGGTAAAAGGGCATTTCTTGGTTTTGGACCATTTCAAAATGAATTGTTGAGTTTTAAACTGACATTTCAAAATGAAAAATGTTTCATTCCAAAATGCTGATTTAAAATGGTATTTTCCATTTTGATTGTCCTAGCAGGAAAAAAAACCCAACAGAAAATGTCACCAAAAACGTTGACATTTGCCCAGGAAAAAAAAAGAAAGGTATCTTGACAAAACCACATATTTTATGCTAGAAAAGAATTTAGAGGTAAGAAAATACTCCAAATTAACACCACGGGACTGCCAGCGTGACCAGGAGCAGACCAATGTGTGGTTGGGGAGGGCACAGACATGCAGGCGCCCGCTTCCCCTCCTGTCTCCATCCCCACACCCCAGGGATGTCTGCCTCCTGCCCCAGCACAGCCCTCACCAGGCTGCACCCCACGCTGCAGGGCTGGAGCTGCTCCAAGCCCCCTGAGCTCCTGCATCGCCAGGATGGACCCAAAACCCATGCTGAACATGCAGGAAAAGTATTGATCCCCAAAGTGGGCACAGCTGAGGTGACAACAGCACCGTCTCCTTGGGTAAAGCCATATTTAGGGAATCTCAGCGGGGCTGAAAGAATCCTCGGGGGGGATTTTCACAGTCTGCACTATTGGAGTCCCCCCAGAGATCGCAGCCCATCCTGTGAACACTGATGCCAGCTCAACACGCGATTTCCTCAATGGAAAAGCAACCAGCGCTCTTGGAGCGGCTCAGCCCTTCACGTAAACCCAGGGCAGCGCCAGCACCAGCGGCACGATGCCCTCCCACCCCACACACATGCGCACACACACACCCCCTGCTCAACCCAAAGGAGCCGCGCTGGGCTGTGTGCCACAGCACACATCTGTCCTGCCCCACAAAGGGACACATCTGGCAGCCCAGATGTGCAGGCGGCAGTGCTGTCAACAGCCTCTTGGCTGGACCAGAAGCATGGGCACTGCCGGCCGCCCCTACCCCACAGGGACAGGGATGCACTCCCAGTGCAAGCTTTATTTAGCTCAGGAAGGCTACAGCCAAGGAAGCATAAATAAATCACGAGTTATCAATAACGCAGCCGCGCTGTCCACGGGAAGGGAAGTCACCGCACGAGCGGCAGGAGCCAAGCCCATGGCAGGAGCTGGGGTGAGCACAGGGGGGTTCAGAGGAGCACAAGGCCAAGAGGCAGCAGCCATTGAAGCGATGCCCCCACAGCACAGGCACTCGGGGCTCTGCTCACGCACGAACTCCCGTTAGAAAACACGGCGCCGCAGAAATTGCTATTTTGACAGTTATCAACCTCCATCATCATGAGGCTGCAACTATAAATGTTTGTTCTGATGTGAAGTTTTTCAGCCTGGAATGTCATTTTTGAAAGGAAGAGGGATGTTCTGGCTTGTCAAAGCACTTAATTTTGATTGAAAATACCAGCATTCTCCCTTCTGTTATGTTCTCTTTGGAACTTTGTGGAATTCTTCATCAACAATTTTTGTTAGCTGCTTTCCTCCTTTTGAGTCTGAGCTGGGATCTGAAGTAACTGCAAAGTGCAGAGTCCCTCTGAAGGCAGATCTTGGAGGTGGTCAGCGTGGCAGAGACAACCAAGCAGAGGCCTCTTCCTTCTCCTGGAAGCCAGGGCAGTGCCCAGGATGCCGATGTTCCCACTTGGAGTCGCACTAGACAGGAGCTTTGTGCAGAAAATCCTGCACCCTCACATGTGCTGTAATGCTCCGAACACGGCACCGCTCCTTCCCAAAGAGAAACCCCACTGCAGAGGAGTCCCAGAGCTCCTGGTTGAGCTGGGTGCTTCACTGCACACTTCATTTTAGCTCTCACTCTGGGTACAACAGTGGCCCAGCCCCACAGATGCACTGGTGAGGGCAGCACAGGGCATATGCCCCCCAACATGGCAAAGGGGTGGCAGGGGAACACACAAGGATGTAGAAGATCCCTTCCCCAAAGCGTGCCCTCTCCTCCTCTCCCCTATGCTGATTTATTTCCAGCTCTTTGCTCATTCCTCCAGCGTTTGCAGCATTTCCTTCCCAGCCAAGGCGAGCGGGAGAGTTTTTAATTCTAATTCCACCCAAGCATGGGCCAGTTCCTGCTCCCTCGCTCAGTGAATCCCATGGCCCCGCTGCCGCTGGCATTTTGCAGGTCAGCCCTGCTGACAGCTCCAACCTCTGACCCATCCAGGGCCAGGAACCTCTGTCAGACCGTGGCTGCTCACCGTGGGTGCTGAGACCCGAGGTCGGCAGCATTCAGCCCCATCAGCGGAGGCAAGCAGAGGATTTGACAGCTCAGATTGTTTCTCCACACTTCCCCTGGCCAGGCTTTTTGCTGGGGCGTGGGTGTCCCGGCACAGATGAGCTCTCCCAGGGCAAGGACACCCTGCACAGCCCCGCAAGCCCCACACCGCATCCCCAAGGGGTGGCTATCGGGCAGGAGGAGGGGACTCCCGCTCCCTGCTCAGCACCACGGCATGGACCGCTCCTGCCTCCCTCCAGGATGGGACTGGTGCCACCGATGCTCTCGCAGGAGAGGGGGACACCCGGCAACAGAACACCGGCACCTCTGCCCCCCTCCAGGCTGGCATCGCCCAGAAGCAAAACCCATCAGCCACAGCGGAGAGAAGCGAAACACAGGGGGACTGGAGCCCGCGTACCCTGTCCCCTCCCGTCCTGCCCTGGCTTTGGCCAGGAGCGCCCCCCGCTGCGGAGCCCCAGACCGCTGCTCCCGGTGTCGCCGCTCCCCACGCCCGGCTGGTACCGGGGCTCAGCCCGCAACGCCTCGTCCCCTCGCACCGCCCCGGGGACCGG
>NW_010210109.1:0-1874 GCF_000695765.1 Mesitornis unicolor
GGGGTGATGCCACTCTGTGTTCCATGGCCTCAGCGCTGTGATGGTGCCCATGTACCACCTATGGGATGGTGGCCCTGGCTGGATCTTGAGGGGTGGAAGTAGAGCGGGGATACTGTGGTGTGGCATCACTCTCCCAGTGCTGCTCCAGCCACGTTATCACACCCGGCTTGACCTGCTGAGCTGGCTGGATTTGAATCCTTTATGCTGGGAAACATCCCTGGCACATGTGAGGAGTGGGGAGACATGGGAGGCGTGTCACAAATGGCTTTCACCGGACCCCAGGGTGGAGCGGGGCTGGTGCGAAGCCCTCCCCTCTCTGCCGGGATGCCCTTAGGAGGAGGAGATTTACCGCAACCTCTACCTGGAGCTGTGGAGGAAAATGGAGGCTCTGCAGCGGCAGCGGGGAGCGGAGCGGGGCCCGCAGCGGGGGGGGGCTCTGCAGCGTGAGCGGGGAGCGGAGCGGGACCTGCAGCGGGAGCTGGAGCTGGCTGCCACGGGGACGGTGAGGCTCAGTGTGTGATGAGTGTGCTGGGTCTCAGCCGGGCAGGGCACTCGTGTGTCCCTGGGAGCACTGTCTGAGCGCTGGTGCCCTTGTCCCTTCCCCAGAGCGCCTGGAGCAGGCAGTGCCTTCTGTTTCGGGGCCTTGCGGATGCCGCCTTTCAGAGCTTGCAGGATGAGCAGGGAACGCTTGCCCAGGAGGTGAGCCTCAACACGGCCAGGCTGGCCCCACTTCCCCTGAGATTTTGGAAGACGCTGGTCCCGTCAGCACACGTGGCAGCCATCAGCTATACCCAGTGCCTCCCGGCGCCGTGTCCTCTTGCAGCGGGAGCAGGCGAAGGCCCTGGTGTCACGGTGCAGGGCTGTGCTGGAGAGCGTCCCTGGGAAGCTGCGGAGCTGCCTGGAGGAGCGGGATGCCATGAGACAGCGAGCGGATGAAGCCCTTCGAGCCAAGGAGGAGGTAGGGGGGCAGCTGGTGCGGGAGTCAGGGCAGGTTCTGCCATTCCTGTGCCTTTGATGTGGTATCCTGTATCTCTCTGGCACCGTGAGGGGAAACCCTGGGAGGGCTGTGGCTCCCTGGGGTGGCTGAAGCTCTCGGGATGGGTTTTTGGCTCAGGCTGTGTCCTGCTGGGAGCAGGAGCCCTGGGCTGCAGCAGCGTACAGGGACGGCTTGTGGGAGCTGCCCCTTGTGCGATGCTGTGCCCAGAGCAGCATCCATCCCTCGGCAGAGCGATGGCTTCCTGGAGGCTTTCCGTGCCCACGCCAGCGCCCGGATCAGTGCCCGTGACCAGAGCCTGGCCTCGCAGAGAGAGCTGGCTGTGCTGCTGGCAGACGCCATCCTCCAGCAGGTACCGAGCGGGTGGGCACAGCTGCCTCCTCCCCGGGGAAGCTCCTCCACACCTTGGGCTTGGGGGATGCTCTGAGCAAGGGTCTGTGATGGGTTTGGGTCCATCAGAGGTTTCTTGATGCCGCTGCTGGGAAGCTGCCACAATCTGGCCTTGGGGCTGGTGAATTTGGCTTTTTCACTGTGGCAGAGTTGACCCCTTTCTCCTGCCCCTTCCAGGCATCCTTGGCTGCTGAGGCTCAGCCCTTCAGGGAGTTAATAGACATCACCTTGGAAAATCTGAAGGAGGAGAGGAGAGCCCTGGATGTGGAGGTGAGAGGTGTCCCCATAGCTCATCCTCTCATCCCATTGCCAGCACGATCTGGGCCAGTGCTGCTTTGCTCCGTCTCGGGGCGCTTTGTGCCCTGGGTACCGCAGGCTGCCCGGTGCCATCCCCTTTGCAGCGGGAGCAGGCGAGGGCCCTGGTGTCGCGGTGCCAGGCTGTGCTGGAGAGCGTCCCCGAAAAGCTGCGGAGCTGCCTGGCAGAGCGGGA
>NW_010210109.1:1905-5837 GCF_000695765.1 Mesitornis unicolor
AGCGGACGAAGCCCTTCAAGCCAAGGAGAAGGTAGGGGGTTGTCTAGGGGTGTCTGGGATGATTTGGGACGCCCTTGGTGTGGGAACATCTGCATGGGAAGGAGCAGCCCAAAGTGAGCCCGGAGGGGATGGTGTCTCTGCAGGCGTCCTCCCAGCTGGAGGAGACCACGGCGGCCCTGCAGGATGCGGTGGCTCAGCTGGAGCAGCTGACGGTGGCCAATTCACGCCTCAGCACAGGTAGGGATGGGTGACGTGGGGGGCTGGAGCTGTCCCCATCCCCACTGCCCTCGTGTCCCCGTGCTGATGGCTCTGCCCCTCACAGATGTAACCTCCTTGATGACGAATTTGGCCAAACTGGAGCAGGAGCGGGATGCGCTGCAGGAGGACACCAAGAAGCAGCAGAAGCAGCTGGACTGGTGAGTCTGAGCCCTGGGCCAGGGCATTGTCCCCACCATAGCCATCTCCTGCCATCCCACATCCCCAAAACGTGGTACCCCCTCTTGTCACCCGTAGTCTGGTGCGGGAGCGGGACGCGCTGCAGCAGGAGTGCAACGAGATGTGCCAGGAGCTGCGGGAGGCAGCCGAGTGCCGGGAGGTAGGAGCTCGCCCTGACCCTGCCCACGCCGTCACGCGGTGCCGGTCCCTGTCACCACCTCGCTGGCAACGGACCAGGAGCCCGGATTAGCCCTCCCGCGGGGGCGGTTGACATCCTGCACGTAGCACAGCTCTTGATCCTGCCCCCGGGGCGGGAGGGGAGAGGGGGGATGGCAGCTCCACATGATAATTCCCCTGGCTGCAGGCATGGTGCTGTCCCCCATCCTGTCCCATGCCCCCAGGGCTTGGTCTGTCAGGGGTAAAGCTGCCCCTAACTGGAAACAGCACCCTGAGGTGTGGGAGGGACCGTGCTGGGGGTCTCAATGGCCCCTCTCGGGTCTGTCCAAGCGCTCACGGCTGTGTCCCCTCACCCTCTCACAGTTCCTCAACCAGGAGAACCGCATGTCCCGCACGCAGCTGCTGGAGGTGGAGGCCAGGCTGACGAGCACGCTGGCTGCCCTGCAGGAGCGCAACCTGCAGCACCAGGAGCTGATGGATTCCCACCAGCGCCTGTGGTACTGACCCCGCTCACCACCTCTGCTTTGACCCCTCTGTTCTGGGGAAATGGAGCCCTTCCTGGGGTGTGGGGGACACGCAGGGGGACATGGCTGAGTCGCTGCTGCCCAGCGTGGTTGCCCAGGCGGGTGGAAGATGCTGTGGGGAAGCCAAATGGACCCCATTTTGAGGGAAACTGCCGAAATCTGTGGGGTTTGCACTCCCCCCTGGGTTATGGTGGGATTTGGGGGTGGGAATTGTCCCTGTCCCACGCCGAGGAGGGGGAACACTGCTCCCATTGAGGCCAATGCCATCCCACAGGGAAGAGCAGACTGCCCTCAGCAAGGAGCTGGAGAGCACCAAGGCCGAGCTCCTTGACTTACAGCTCAAGAGGGACAAAGTCTCCTGGTGCTCCGCGGACGTCGCTGAGAGCAAGATACGACTGCAGGAGCTCGCCGATTGCCTCCGGGCCGCTCTGCAAGAGGAGGTGGGAGCCCTGCCCTGAGGACAAAGGGGCGGCTGGAGGGTCAGACCCTGGTGGCTCTCCATGGGCTGGCTTCCCCTCTTCCTGCTCACCAGGGTGGTGCAAAACTGTGCTAAGCTGCACTCCATTGCTGTGCTCTTTGCTCCCCTCCAAAGGATGATGCCCCATCGAGAAGCAGAGCCTGGACGCCGGCCCCACGGACACCGGGCTGGCAGACCCCGCACCGTGCCTGGACCCCTGCCTACCACACGCCCGCCTGTCGCACCCCGTACCACCACGGGAGCTCCTTCGTGGGCAGCGTCCTGAAAGCCGTGTCAGGGAAAGGTGAGCTGGCACTCGCTGTCTGGGTGCTGGGGGGGTCCTGGGATGGGGATGGGTCCTGGGATGGGGATGGCTTCTTCCCACGCCTGTGGATTCTCTGTTGTTCCCTTGTGGGCTGGGTAATGGCCCCTGCGAGCAGCCGGGGTCTCCTCTGAGCCCCCCAGATGCGTGGGTGAGCTCTGGTCGTGCTCCCCGCAGCACGTAGGGCTGGGCACAGCTCTGTCCTCTTCTTTTGCAGATGCTGATGAAGCTGCTGAAGCTGGGAGTATGTTTACCAAGGACAAACCTGCTTCTACACCAAAGCCAATGGGTACTGGGGCTGTCACTGTGTGCAGGACCCTGCTCTGAAGCTGCAGGGCTGCCTGCATGGGAGGGACAAGCAGGCAATGCCTTCCTGCTTGGCTCTGTGTCCCTCTGTGCTGCTCACAAAGCTCTGCCCTGCCCGCAGAGCCTGAGGATGGTCTGCTGGAGAGCGTGAAGGAGCTGAAAGCCACGGTCTCCGACCTCTCCATGCTGAGCTGCCGCATCCAGGAGCTGGAGCAGAGCGAGTTCAAGGCACTGCAGACGGAGATGTGAGTTCAGCAAGGGGCTGGCATTGAGGGCATCGCTCTCCTGGGCACAGGAATCCCCTCTCTGGGGTCTCCCTCTCACCCCAGCTCTTGATTAAACCTCTCTAGCCATGGCTAGAAGGTGGGGTGCCCAAGAGGGGGTTCGGTACCCAGCTGCAATCCCCACCCGCTCAGCCCTGCTGTCCTCTCCCAGCTCTGACCTCAAACTCCAGCTGGAGACGGTGACTGCTGAGAGCCAGGAGAAGATGGATGCCCAGGCTGCCACCATTGCCAAGCTGAACAAGACGCTGAGGGGCAAGCTGGAGGTGAGCCGGTGCCAGAAATGGGCCAGTGCTCACCCCAGGGCAGCACCGAACTGGGACAGGTGCTGATCTAGGACGCGGAGAAATCTGGGTGACCGGCTCCGGCGATGCCCCATGGGTGCTCCTGGCTCGTCTGATCTTCTTGAACATGAGCAAACCTGCTCCCCGCTGGGGTGCTGGGGGTGTCTGAGGCCGAGCGCTGCTTGACACCGCTTCTTCTTCCCTCCACCCCGCAGAATGAGAAGCAGCTGCAGGACGCGGTGAAACACCAGGAAGAGAAGATGCTGCAACTCATTGACAAGAGTGGGGAAGTCACGGTGCGCGACGGGGGCCGGGCTGCACGCCTGGGGGGGGTGCTGGCTGTGGGACCCCTCTCAGCATCTCCTTTTTCCCCCCAAGACGCTGAAGGGAGAGGTCTCCCGGCTGAAGCGCTCGCTCCAGCGTGCGGAGACAGAGGCCAAGGTGCTGTGGGAGGAGATGAGGGGGCAGGAGCCCAAGGTGGACACTGCCTACGTCCAGGAGCGCATCTGGCTGCAGCAGGAGGTGAGGCCACCACCTCGTGTCACCACCTCCCTGTGGACAGGGACCTCTCCAGGCCTTGCTCCTTGAGTGGGTGACCATTGGTAGTGGCAGGGGGGAGCTCCTCACCCCACGGCTCTCACCTCACCTCTTTTTGCAGGTGAACAAACTGAGGCTGCTGCTCCTGGAGAAGAAGGATGAGAATCTGCTGCTCTCTGACAAGTACCTGGAGCAGGTATGGGGAGCCCTGAGGGGTTATCCTGGCTCTTAGCCCCCTCCTCTCCTTCCTTGGCTGGTCCCTGCCCAGTTTTGGGACTTGCTCCTGACAGGGATTTCCCAACCACAGGTCCAAGGTCTGGAGCTGAGGCTCCATCGTGCCCAGAAAGTGTTGAGAACCCATGAGGAGATGCAGGAGAAGATGAAAGAGGTGAGATTTGTGATGGCTGTGACACCCAACCCTCCTCCCACACCCCGACACCCAACCCTCATCCCAAACCCTGACACCAATCCTGCTGCCTCCCCCAGGTCCTGTCAGCAGTCCCGGAGGTGGCAGTGGCCTGCCAGGACGTGCACGGCCTGCTGCAGTACTTGGGCGTGAAGCCTGCCAGTGGCAGCGAGGAAGCCGCCGGGGCGCCATAGCCCGTTAAC
>NW_010210109.1:5868-7125 GCF_000695765.1 Mesitornis unicolor
AAAGCCGCTGAGCCGCTATAGCCTGTAACCTTCCTGTTCTAAACGTTGTAATTATTTATTGAATAAAGTTTCGTTGCCTTTCACCCCGCCTGGTTGCGTGGATGCAGGAAGCTCCTGGTGGCCTGCGTGGGGGCAACTCATCCAGCCTGGGCTGTGGTGGCTCCTTGCCACCCCAGGGCCTCTGTGCCTTGGCGAGGGCCGTGCCACCCTCCCCTGTGCCAGCGCTTGCTCTCAATTCTGCACCGTGTTCCCCTGGCTCCCACCCCGCAGCCCCAGCAGCAGCCCAGGCTGACCCAGCCTCCCTCCATGGGCCCCCCCTCCTGCCCTAGATTTGCACCCTGCCCCCCTTACCTCACCCTGTGGAGGGCATCAGGGGGCTGCATCCTGCACCCCCATGGCAGGGCCTGTTGCATGCGGATGGTTCCCCTGGGTCACTGCCTGCCAGGCGCTGGGAGCTCTGCCAGCCTCCCCATGGCCCCTGCTGCTGCATGGGGAGGGTAGGGGGGTCCCTCAGGGCTCCCCCTGCTCCTAGCACAGTTCCAGCCTTACCTCTCCTTCCTTCTCTGCTGGGGCATCTCCTATGGGATCCTACTCCCGGTGTTCCCAACCCCAAGGATGCTCCCTGCCCCCGTGGGGGCCACGCAGCATCTCCCTTCCCCCCGGCATGGCCCAAAATAGCAGCGTTCAAACAAGTGCTCTGGTTTTTAATGGCCTGTTTCTCCGGGGAGGGAGGGGGAATCACCTTCCCATGCCCTCTGCCGCAGCCCTGCCACCCCGCACAGGGCGGGTGCTGCAGCACCCTGGGTGCTGGCACCTTTATTTCCCCTCCCCCCGCAACCAGGAAATGGGGGTTGTTTGGGGTTGTGCCTTTATTTACCGGGTGTGTGGGTGGCTCACCGGGAAGCAGCACTTGCTGCTCCCTGGCATCGCTTCCCTCCCTGCTGCCAGGGGGTCAGATAGGGCCCCCCGAAACATGAGGCCGGCAGTGGGGGCCCCAGGCTGTGCCCAGCTCTGGGATGCGGGGGGGGATGCACTCCCTTCCCTGGATTAGGGCCATACGGGGCGGCTGAGCCCTCCTTTTACGGCGGGGATTCAGGCGAGCGCGGCCCTGGCAGGCAGCCCGTGGGGTGAGTGGGGACACTGCCATTGTCCCTGCACCGGCTGCGGGCGGCTTTTTGGGGGAGGACCAGTCTCCTGCAGGAGTCCCCACCTTGTCCCAGGGGTCTGGGGCTCTGCACTGCTGGGGCTTGGCCCCTG
>NW_010210110.1:0-1052 GCF_000695765.1 Mesitornis unicolor
AAATGGGGGTGGGGACCCCAAAAATGGGGATGTTGGGACCCAAAAATTGGGGGTGGAGACCCCAAAAATGGGGACATTGAGACCTGAAAATTGGGACATTGAGACTCAAAAAATGGGGGTGAGGACCCCAAAAATGGGGACATTGAGACCCAAAAATTGGGGACATTGAGGGCCAAAAATGGGGACGTTGAGACACAAAGATGGGGGTGGAAACCCCAAAACTTGGCACCTGAAACCCCAAAAATTGGGACATTGAGGGCTGAAAATGGGGCTGGGGGACCCCAAAACTTGGGACATTGAGACCCAAAAATTGGGGACATTGAGGGTCAAAAAGTGGGGGTGGAGACCCCAAAACTTGGCTCCTGAAACCCCAAAATTTGGCCTCTGAGACCCCAAAATTTGGGACGTTGAGGCTTGAAAATGGGGCTGGGGGACCCCAAAACTTGGGACATTGAGACCCAAAAATTGGGGACATTGAGGGTCAAAAAGTGGGGGTGGAGACCCCAAAACTTGGCTCCTGAAACCCCAAAATTTGGCCTCTGAGACCCCAAAATTTGGGACGTTGAGGCTTGAAAATGGGGCTGGGGGACCCCAAAACTTGGGACATTGAGACCCAAAAATTGGGGACATTGAGGGTCAAAAAGTGGGGGTGGAGACCCCAAAACTTGGCTCCTGAAACCCCAAAATTTGGCCTCTGAGACCCCAAAATTTGGGACGTTGAGGCTTGAAAATGGGGCTGGGGGACCCCAAAACTTGGGACATTGAGACCCAAAAATTGGGGACATTGAGGGTCAAAAAGTGGGGGTGGAGACCCCAAAACTTGGCTCCTGAAACCCCAAAATTTGGCCTCTGAGACCCCAAAATTTGGGACGTTGAGGCTTGAAAATGGAGCCAGGGGACCCCAAAATTTGGGACATTGAGACCCCAAAATTTGGTATCTAAGACCCCCAAAAGTGGAGGTGGAGACCCCAAAATTGGGGACATTGAGGCCCAAAAATTGGGGACATTGAGGGTCAAAAAGTGGGGGTGGAGACCCCAAAACTTGGCTCCTG
>NW_010210111.1:0-1227 GCF_000695765.1 Mesitornis unicolor
TGGGCAATGGGGCTGGAGCCGTTCCGGCCTCGGAAGAGTTAAACTCCGCTGCTGGCCCCGGGTCTCGGGGGCCTCCCACTCGCCTGGTGCGGAGTATGAATAGCGGCGCTCCCCTGCGCTCCCAGCCACTGCTTCCCTCCCCGCCTTCCTTCCCGCTCCTCCAGAGCCCGGCATCCTCCGGCATCCTCCGGCATCCTCCGGGATCAGAGCCCCCCGGCATCCTCATCAACATCACCCGATGCTGAGCACGGAAAGTTTGGCTGGGGCGAGAGCCCTGGGCGAGGAATCGCTGCAGATGTGGGACCTCAACAAGCGGCTGGAGGCCTACCTGGCCCGTGTGAAGTTCCTGGAGGAGGAGAACGAGGTGCTGCGAGCCGAAATCCAGAGCGCCAAGGGCAGCCCCGACGGCGACGCGTGGAGGGCCAGGTACGAGGAGGAGCTGCGAGCACTGCGGGATGCCCTGGACCATGCTTTTAGGGAGAAATGCACGGCCGAGCTGGCCAGGGACAACCTCTACGAGGAGGTGGAGAGGGTGAAAAGCAGGTGCCAGAAGGAGCAGGCAGCCCGGGAGGAAGCCAAGAAGCTGCTGTCCCTGGGCAAAAAGGAGCTGGAGGAGGAGAGGAGGGCGCAGATTTGGCTGAAGGAGCGGGCGGCGCAGCTGGAGAAGGAGGTGGGAGCGTTGCTGGAGGCACACGAGGAGGAGAAAGCGGGGCTGGACCAGGAGATCACCAGCTTCTCGCAGGGTTTGGAGACCTTCCCCTGTGCGCCGGTGGCTTTCCAGCCCGTGGAGGTGGAGGACTACTCCAAGAGGCTCTCGGAGATATGGAAAGGGGCGGTGGAGACCTACAAGGCGGAGGTGTGGCAGCTGGAGGGATCCCTGTGCCAGGCCAAGGAGAGCCTCTGGAAGGCGGTGGAGGACAACCAGAGGAGCAGGGGGCAGCTCCAGCACCTGGAGAAGGAGCTGGAGGGGCTGCGAGCTCGGAAGGAGATGCTGGAGGAGAGCCTGGCCCGGCAGTGGCAGGAGCAGCGCGGGGAGGCTGAGAAGGTCCAGGTGGGTGAAGGCGATGGGGAGGCACAAATCCCACCCAGGGAGGGGGAGATTGGGGTGCAGTGAGGATCTGGGGGGTGCTGAGGGCACCCAGACCCTGCAAAGGGACCGGGAGATGGGCAAGGTGGAGGGGACGGTGGCCCTGGGTGAGCTGTGGATGGAGGAGGAGGGTGAGGAGG
>NW_010210111.1:1417-1882 GCF_000695765.1 Mesitornis unicolor
CTCGAAAAGGCAGTGAACCGAGGGAGGTGGGGGAGGAGGAGGAGAAACAGGGCTGGAAATGGCGGGGACGATGCAGACACTGCCTGGGGAGGGGGTCCCCGCTTTGTTCCAAGTCGGGGAGGGGGGAGCAGTGGAGCATTGCCTGAAAGATGCTGCTTTCCCACACCAGCAAGAGTCCCAAAGCCCACTCCGTCCTCTAGCAGCTGCCCCCCGACCTCAACTTTTGGGCTCGCTCCTCTCTGGCCCCAGCTTTCTCCATTCTCATAGTAAAATAAAGAAGTGTAACTATAAATATAGCTATAGATATAAATATAAATCAAATCAAACAAAAATAAAGTGTCCCAGGATCCCTCTCTCCATGGCATCCCAAGGGGCGATGGGTGCAAGCGAGAGCCACCACCACGGTCCCATGCCCGGTGGGGTCCAGTGGGGACTGGCAGGGTGCAGGCAAGGCCAGGCAGGGCT
>NW_010210112.1:0-260 GCF_000695765.1 Mesitornis unicolor
GGGGGGCAGCACCCGCAGCACGGGGGGGGTGGGGTACACAGAGTGTGGACACCCAGAGCACGGGGACACAGCCACACACACAACCACACACACAACCCACGTGGACACACAACCGCACACACACAACTGTGGACACACAACCCACACGGGCACACAACCACACACGGACACACAACTGCACACACACAACCCACACAGACGCAACTCACACAGATTCACAACCGCACACGGACACACAACACACACACCCCACACGCACA
>NW_010210112.1:485-801 GCF_000695765.1 Mesitornis unicolor
CGTGGACCCACAACCACACACAGACACTTGATGTGCACAACCACACACAGATGCACAACCGCACGTGCACAACCCACATGGACACAACCCCCATGGATTCACAACTGCACACGGATGCACAACCGCACGTGCACAACCCACATGGACACAACCCCCATGGATTCACAACTGCACACGGATGCACAACCGCACGTGCACAACCCACATGGACACAACCCCCATGGATGCACAATCGCACACGGACACACAACCGCACACAGACAACCCTCAGGGACACAACCCACGTGGATTCACAATCACACATGGGCACTTGACA
>NW_010210113.1:0-3571 GCF_000695765.1 Mesitornis unicolor
CGAGCGATTCTGTGATTCTGTGATTCTCTGCTATGGGGCTGGCTCCCTGGCTTCATATGCTCACATGAACCTCCACATAACTCCATGGTGAGCCACATACAGCTGAGGAGGATCAGTGCATTTGGTTTTGGGAGTTGAAATCCTCTGGGGAGGCACAAAGAAGCATGGTCGGAAGAACAACCCCCCAGGGTAATACATCGTACAAAGACTTTGTTTACCAGTCTGATGCTCTCTCCAACAAATTAAAAACCCTTCTGTACAAGCTTTCCAGTCATATAAACAGTCACCTTGCCTGAATTACCATGTGGCTTTCCCCCTAACACTACTGTCCAAAGTAACATGAACATTTTATCACAAAATGCCACCAGTGACCGTACAAGAGACACACATACTGAAGGATCCTGCACAGAGAAGCAGCAGTAGATGACCAGGCACAAGAACAGAGTCCTGTCGAAGGATCTGCGTCAGATCATGGACATGCACCAGACAAAGCTTTGAAGGTTCCCACTGCAGCCAACATCGAGGGCTTCGAAGTCCCCAGAGCTAAATGCATAACTATCTCTGCTGACTATGTGGGAAGAAGATGTGCCAAAGTCACTGCTGGAAGATAAGCCAACTTCATGTTGGCTCCGCACGTCTTCCCAGGCCTGCATGTCATTTCACAGAATTTAAAAAAGAAATCTGTGAATTTTGGTGTTTAACTCTCATTACCTGTGGGTAGGAGGGTTTGCATTCTTCCTCTAACACAGAGATTCACAATGAAAATTACAGCTCACGTCCTCTTTGCATTCTTTGAGAAAAGAGTTCTCACTGATCTCACCGAGGAAGTGTGCCAGAGAATGAATTAATGATATGACATGTCTCAAATAAAATTAGGAAGTAAGCAGGAGAAGAGAAGCAAGTGTTAAAGAGTTAATTTAACTCTGAGAAGCTAGCTATTCCTGTCGTGCATCTCACCAATGCAGATACATCAGCAAACCCACTGTGGCATGAAAGAACGCGGAGCATCTCCTGGGGCAGACCTTAAGGAGTGACAGCAGCTCTCCAGGGGTTACCAGCCCTGTTTGTTAGGTTTCAGGTCATGTTTCAAAGTTTGCCTTCTCAGATTTGCCAAGAAAAAATGGCAGAGCTAGATTATTTTTTTAAGTAACATGAGTGTTTGAGTACCGGGTTCACACAATGATGACATATGCGCCTGATGGTGCCTGGATGGGAGTTTGTATCTGAAATAAAGTTGATTTTTAAATTTGCCATAGACCAATCCAACCCCGACTGAGCACTGACTCGCTTAGGCTCATAAGCATCCAAATAGAAGTAAATGCATAAAAGGAGAGAGGAAACGTCCAAGCATGCACAGATACCGCTGCTCGTATTAGATGGTTTTCAAAATGTCAACAGCTTGCCTCCACCGATGACAGAGCAGCACATTACTCCACTGAAATCCATCCAGATTTTTTCAGAGAAGGAGCAGTTGTTAAAGAGCACTCACTGCTACTCTGTGCTCCAGATACAACCAGTCCTTAGACCAATTGGCAGCATATGGTGTATTTCCTCAAATGACAGCTTTTGTTTGTCACAACAGGAGAATAAAATAGTACATTTATTAAACAAAGCATAATTAGCCAACCCTTTCCCTCCCAAAAAGGAATTGCAGAAGGGGATATTTTTTAGGACTTGGACAAATGTTTCCATGCTGTTTACGATGCTCTTGCACGGAGCAATCCACTCTGGTGGAACAAAGCACATGGAATCACATTTGTTGTTCACATCTTAAAATAAAGATGTTAATGGCTAATCATCCCACCTAAAATACCTATGGGCGAAGTGCTAATAAGCTACTCCTGCACTACCAGTACATGGATCATTATTATTGTTTGCGTATTTTTTAACAGAAAAGCTCTCCATCTGTACACACACACACACACACACACACACACACACATACGAAGTATCTCAATAACTGTATTAAATCTTTTGAAGTACAAATTTTTAATAAGGGATCCATCACATAGTTGAACTTCTTTGAGATGACAGTGACATGACTTACAAAGCCTGGGCTCCGTGATCAAAAGGATTACACACATCAGCATCCTCCTAATCACAGCGGGATGGGCCAGCCCATCAGGCCAGGCCTCAAGGAGGAAAGATCCGTAAACAAACACTTTCTCCTGCTCACCAATGGGGTTGGGAGCAGAGATGCTCTGAGGTTGCTGTGGTCTTCTCCTCTTTCAAAGAGATAAGGACTGTGTCTGCTGAAGTAAATAAATTCTCAGTATAGCCTTATCCATCTGTTTGTTTACTTCTTTTTCAGGCATTACCATCCTCTCCTGTGTTGTTATCCCTTTTGTATTTCCCTTGTATGTATAATGAAATGCCCTCTCTTCTGGATTGACCCTCTGCTTCTTCCTGTATTACAGACGCCTTTGATCTTTCTTCCTCGCATCTGTGTGTCCTGCCTTGTAGTCTCAGCTGGATTTCCCCCAGCCCCTCGCACTACCAGAACGTAAATGCCCAAGTAGCATTTGTATGCATTAGTGTAGAAAAAAGTAAGCCAGACGCTAGAGAAGTCTCCCTGCAAGCACCACTGAGGCACTGGGGGTGCTGGGCAGGGCTGCCCACTGGTGAGGTAAGCCCAGGCTGGCGAGGGGGGCTCAGCTCCTGAGTACGGATGAGCCCTTGGACCAACAAGGCGAGCAGCCATCATGATGACAGGGGAAGAGGGACCATCCTAAAATTTCAGAAACGGCTGTTAGTTTTTACCCCTTCACCGTGCACTAGGTGACTTACAGGGTGCCCTCGGCACTTTTAAAAAGCAGAACTCAGCCTTTAACAGTTTTTTTCATTTTTTTGACTAGCTCACATGTCAAAACCCCTTCCCTTGCCCCACCATTTGAGATGGCCCAAGTTATGGCTGACAATTTCTATTAATAACCTCACTGTAACACACTTGGGCAATGAAGAGGCTGCTGCTGATTTTCTGTTCTCTGCAGGCACTGCCAATACCAGAAGAATGGAGGGTTGTTCTAGGTAATGTGAAAAGATCCCATCAGTTCACACAGAGACATTAAGATCTGACCAACCCCTTCCTTCAGAGCTGGAACTGGTGAGTAACCTTCCCCAGCAAGCCCAGTCCACTGCCTCTTGAAACAAAGCACAATAACAAGGTTGCAGAAAGTGAGATAACCCTTTCCACTCAAGAAGTGGAAAATAACATCTGTTAAAAAAACCAAATAAACCAGTGTAATGGCTTCAGCAATAGACCCAGAGGATTTCAGAGATGCAGCTCATGGCTTGGTCAACACATTGCGAACAGCAAATTACAAGAGAACAATTGTTTCATACCAAGCTCTCCCACCCCTGAACTCCCTCAAGGTTAATTAGTATGGCCTCCAGCCAAATTAATTAGAAAAGAAGATTTGGGCAGGACTTTGCTATGCACTCGTAACTAGTTCCAAGGTGACCAAGAAGTTCAGAAATGTCTCACCTTCCAAATAAAGCCTGCTTGGCAAAAACTAAGCTCACATGTACCATGTTATTTCTCTGACCATCAGGAGAAACACTTAAAAGTAAT
>NW_010210113.1:3602-5089 GCF_000695765.1 Mesitornis unicolor
ACATCTAAGGCAGAAGAATTTTCTGCATCCTTCCCACTGAACAATATGCCCTTGTTTATTTTCTGTGTGATTTTTAGGTCATAAGAGGCCAGTGAAATTATGCATCTAAAGAACAATATACTACTGTAATACACCACTTGATACATGCAGCCCGGCAGACTCTGAAGGATCCGTCTTTTCCAAGAGCTGGTGAATACATGTTGCAGAATGGCGAAGTCCTGAACATCACCACAGAAAGGGAGCATGCAGAAGCGGGCCCAGTCTTCGAAACTGTTAACAGACTAAACTGGTATTTTTCTTGGTACTATACCATGTCCCAGTGGCACAGCTTAGGCGAGCATCCTACCTGGAGGGGGACAGCCCTGCCTCCGCCACGGTAACAACCTGCCTTGACCCCCTCCAGGCTCCTGCCGCCCTTGGCATCCTTAGCAAAGGGAACAGCTGGCAGGACCATGCTTTCTTCCTCCAAGTGGTTCCAGAGTGAGTTGTAGAACTGCAAAAGCATCGAGGGGTAGGGCAGGTCCAGCCTCTGTGATTACAAACCAAGCGCTGGCACAGATAGAGGCTCTCGCAAGTGGCTGCATCTCTGAACGGCAGAGCCCTTCTCTGTCATTAATCTGAGATTCGTTAGTTTGAAGCTGGAAGGTTGCTATTTGCCATGTGTCTGGTACCCACAAACAGCAACAGCATTTTTGGGCAGAATCTGAACTTTGAAAGTAACAAAGACAAAATGCTTCAGCTCACGCTAAGAAGTGTAGCTGAATGTTTTTCGGCATGACACAATTCTCATTGTCACTAGCCAAGATTTAATGTCTTGGCTGTGCAGATCAGACTGACTACTCAGAACAGTTACATCTTATTTTCGCTTAAAGACACGGGCTAGAGTAACTGAACATGTATGGTCCATGCCACAAAAAAAAAGATATTCTCAACTCTTGACAAAAAAAAAAGGGAAAAAAACTCCAAAACCTTAATAGATGCAAAAGTCCTTTGGCACAGATCCAGCAGCAGACTAAGGCCATAATTTGTAATTCTGAGGCAATTACGAAATGATATAACAGCACAAATCTTCTGACATAACAGCTTTTTTTCATCTCCTTTGCAACCATATACAGTTCAAAACAGCCACTGAAAGGGAAATAACCCAAAAAGATCTATTTGCCTGCTATGTAAATATCAGAATCAGAATAAACACCCAGAGAGGCAGCAGTTGCTGTTTCGGACCCTGATGCCCCATCCTGGCTGGTGTCACTGGCACCCAGCACCCCGTCCCAGCCCATGCCCCACTCCTAGGCGCCGGTGTCCGCAGCCACAGGCGGTAAATAAAGGTGAGGACACCGACTGCTGAAGGGGAGCCGGGCCCTAGGGAGGGGTCGGAATTTGGGCAGGGGGTAAAGAGAGGAACGAGCAGGTGCAAAGCGCCCGGGAACCCGAGGGCTGGATGTGTTTCCCCGGTGCCCACCCTGGGACTCCTCCGAGCTTCTCCC
>NW_010210114.1:0-16420 GCF_000695765.1 Mesitornis unicolor
ACTCCTGAGATTCTGTGATTCTGTGATCAGGATAGTAACCTTGCTGTTATGTATAGTCTGACCTTGCAGCTGTTCCAAAGGCGGAAACTTGGCACTTTGTAATTAGCTGTTATCACATCAGTCCCAGCACAAGCCCAAAACAAAACTCACTAGCTACTATGTGGAAAATAACTATCCCAGCAAAACCAGGACATTCTGGAAAACAAGACTGTTTTGTCTTTTGGTGCAATGTTGTCCCTTCCTTCTGAAACTCCCTCAGCACACAGATGCATATCTACAACTGTTCACAGCAGCAGGGCATGCTTGAGTTTTCCCAGAGTCTCCTTTCCTGCTCTCTAGATTGTAGCAGGAGATTTGGTTCCTTTAGTTTAGTTAGCCCTTGTGGATGTTGCAGAAAGAGAAATAGCACACAATTCCTATCACTAGTTCTGACACCAGGTGAATACTGAATTGTTCCAGCCTTGCTTGCTACCACTGAGCCAATGAAAGGCTGGAAGCAGTCACAGCAGCTCTGAAGATGGCAGTGTGGAACATGTGTGACATATTTCTGACTCCATCCAGTGGAGGAGCCCTGTTCTCAGCCTCATGCCAGCCTTCTGCTCTCTGGGGGCTCTGATTGTGAGAGTCGCTCTGTAACTGGATGTTGTTTAGGGTGTTAACAAATATTCCCTGCCAAGTCTTGCTGGACTTGCTTTGCACCCAGTTGGACTGCTTGCAGCCTGAAAGCATGCAGTGTACCCATGGATTTTTGTGTATGCTCCCATCCGATTCAGACAGGTTTAACTTAAGCCAAGTTCAACTTGTTCTGCACTGGAGCAGACAAGGAGCACTGCGATACCCTGTTCCACTGACTCTGCTGGGAATGATTGCCACTCGAGCTGTCCTGGTTATGCACATACCATCTTCCCCTTAGCTAGCAGACACCAACTCTGATCATGGATCTGTTTTACTCTAAATTCGTACACTTCAGCTATTTAATGTATTTCCTTTTTTTCCTTCTAGCATGTTGATGGCAGTTTCTCTGTGAAGCCATTAAAACAGAAGCAGATCGTAAGTACCTGTTTCCTGTATACTGCTTGATAAAAGACATTTGCTGATGTCCCACATCAGAAGCTAACTGGGAGCCTGAGATCTAACATAAGCAAAGGCAGTGAGCTGCGGCTTAAGGTTGTGTTGGTTGTTGCACGTCCAGATGTGTGTTGGGGGAACAATTATGGCCTTGTGGGACTGGCAGAACCACGGTGCAGGTCTCTGCTTCTCTGTGAGGCAGGCACTATGATCCAGTCTTCCCTTGCTGGCATTTGGCACTTGAATATGAAACCGGCAAAGCACTGTAACATAAGTAAACATACCACAGCACTGATGCTTCCATGGCTATATAGATGCAAGGAAATTGGGTTTACATGAGTGAGCTGAAGTGCTGTATGAGTAATTAGTGTGAAGCACATGTCTTCACTGACACTACCTGATCTCCTTAGGCTGTGTGTGATGTTTTGTGCTGTGGAAGGATATTTTTGCAGACTCCTCATGTCCTATCTGGAGGCTGAAAACTGTACCTTTGTGTGCACACACATGTGTGTGTTAAGATATGAGGGGATCATCTCCTCCCTGCACAAGCTTCATTGCTGTACCCATGGTATCTTTGGAGTAGTCCCAGGGACTGAGACTTTTTGGCTCATCTTGCCTGTCCCTTGTGAGTACCCTGGGACTTGAGCAGACACAGAAATGGCCTTGCTTTGAAGCTGTGGTGTATGTACCAGACTGCACACGTTATGAGGGAAAGGGGAGAAGGGAGATTGGCAAACAGGGAAATGTTAGGGATCTGTAGCCCTTTTTTAGCCCAGACAGTGTGGTGTGATGTGCAAAGCTGCCTTACCAAGATAGAAAATGCATCCAATCTTGTATAGAGAGAAATGCATAAGCAACTACAAACTGTTAAGATTACCAAGAATTTCAGCTTCTGAAATCTACTAGTCATCCCACTGCAAGGATCAGCTTGAAATGTCTGGGGGAGAGAGATAAGATTTTGATAGTCAGTCTCTTCATCTTTAGATATGTGCTGTGTTTCTGCTTTAAATGTGTTTACTTCAGCTGCTTGTGATCGATGTCTGGGGTTTTCTGACCTGAATTAAAAAGCCTTTTACTACCAAGAAGGTCATTAAGTGCCTTGATTAGACATTTTTTGCTTGAGGATGTTCCTTGCAGTCCCCAGGTCAGAAAAGAGACACTAAACAGTATCAGTTAATCACACCAGATTGCATTTGGTAATTCACTGTCTGCCTTGCCAATGCTGTGCGGAGACTCACGGCCTGTCATTCAGACTTGCTCATGCCCAGTAACAGCAGTATTAGCCTGTGCTGACAGAGCTTTATCTTGGTGCTAGCAGTGAGTGAGTTGCCACTGTGAGCCCTGTGTGTCCCACAGACCTGTGCTCCCCTCCCTCCCTTGGTGCTCAATGTGGCTGCTTTGCAGCATGATCTCCTGGGTAGCTGATCAGTCTGGGTCCCACAAGTATTTTTAATAGAGACAGACAGAGTCTGTACTGGAAAGGAGTCTATAGAGCATAAGAAGGCAGGTTTGTAGTGGGAACGTCCAGAAGAGCTGTGCCTCTGAAGGGAGAGCTTGTAAGCTGTGGTGAGGGAGCAGAGCAGTGTGATGCCAGTGGTGCCTCTTTTTCACATATTCTTCTAGTTGGAGAAGAGCATTCATGAGCTGATAAAAAGCCTCTCATTTATCTTGCTTGTGGGTTTTGGGAGGGATTTGTTTTTTTTAACAGCTCTTACATGGCTGTGAGCATTCTGAGTCAGTGTTGGGTTACTGTGCACACTAACACAGTGTGTACCATTCTCCATTTAGCACTCTGGACTCCCCAAATGGAAGGCTGTCTTGCTGGAAGTGCTCTCCAGGGGAGTTTCCACCCCACCACACTATGGTTAGCTGACTCCTGCAGTGAACTGGTGTGCGCTTGTCTGTCTTTACTGGCAGAGAGTGTAACCTTCCCACTCAGTGTTTGGTTGTGGGTACTTTTTTTTATTGGCAGTTCATAAGATGTATGCTTATATGTTCTCTCTCATGGCTTTTAAAATAGAAGGAAGCTCTTGCTAGAAGAACACACAGTACCACTGAAGCTGAGAACATCTGTGCCCATAAGAGTATAGAGCAGAGGTATAGAGTATACGTCTGGAATAAGCAATCTGCATAACACTGTACATTCTTCCCCATCGCTGCTTTTCCTTTGCCTTCTCCTCCTTGCATTGGCAGGATTGCCAGGTACTTTTTGTGTGCATTGACCTCTAAAGCTCCTTGGAGCAGGATGCAGCAGCACGCAGCAGTTAATGAGCTGAACTTCTTTGTTTTCTCAGCTGAGATCAGTTATAATGTATGTACCAACCTGTTTAAGGCTGTACCAAATTCAGCGTGGATGAATACAAACAGATGGATCAGCAGAAAAACGTGACCTGAGCTTGGCCAGTGGCTCCTGTGTGTGTCAGCTGAGGCTGTATATAGCAACAGAAGCCTTTGGAAGGGTGACATGGTGCAGGATGGGTTGGAGAAGCATGAAGGTGAAGGACTGCATTGTGTACAGTTACCTACTTCTTATTTACTCCTACTCTTTTTTAAAACCTAGAGATAGTTCTAGTTGCATGTTGCATTGCTTACCTTTCTTCTGCTGGGGCATGAGCTTTTTGGGGCTTTTAGAGGCAAGCAGTAAAAGGAACTCGGACTCCTGCAGAGACGCTGGTCTTTCCCTTCCTGACCTCTTCTGTGCTTTGAGGTGACCACTTCTGCACTCACTGTCACCCATCACGATCATCTGAGGAGTCAGAATGCTGTAACAAAACTCTGAAATGTCAAGTTACAAAAGAACATCTCCCACATAATTGTTCCCAAACTTCCTGGGTGAGTTGTGAGCCACTGCAGAGGATTTTGCTCGGCAGTCCAACCGCTGACCTCATTGCCATGAAATGCAGGCCCAGAACAGATTGTCTGTGAGCCGCACGCTGAGTTGGACAGGGCAACTCTGGAATTAGTTTAAAGCCGCTGCGTCCCAGCTCAGAGCACTTCTGAACTAGCGAATGGGCTGGATATAGCTAGCTGTCTTGGCATGCAATGTCTTCTGCAGGACTGAAATCCCGTGGCAAAGCCATTGCTCTTCTGAGCACCTGGCTTGACAAAAGGAGAGGAGAGAGGCCAATGGAAATGCCAAAAGCCCTGGGACTGAAGAGCTGTTGCAGCACTGGGTTCCTGGTGGCTTGGCTTCACTGCATGGTGTCAACTGGACAGTTACTGGAGATGGCAGGAAAGCGTTTCCTTCCCCTATTTGTGAGATGTGTCAGTTTGATACCTTGCAACCGCTTCACCGTTTTACCTGTCGCAGGGTTTTGTGCAGAGGAACATGCCATGCTCTGGTGAAGCTGCTGTGTAGCAGCAAATCTTGTGGGACTGGTATCTGTGCATCCCTGTAGAGGCTGCTCCTCACAGCTGTAAGAGTCTTGTGCTGTATTTGCCGGCTAAGCGAAAGAAGAGGGGAGAACACCCCACAGTGCAGAGGAGGCTTGCCTCGCTGGGACTTGAACCATCAACCTTTCTGGCCTCACTGCTTTAATCCAGCTGCTCGGGGGAGTTTACAGGCACCTACCAGTGTTTGCATAAAGACACAGCTCCCAGGTGTGGGGCTGTGAGCAGTTCCACTGCGCCTAGAGCACTTTCTGCCACCACACACCATAATTCAGAGATGCCACCAAGGGCCTGGAGGTGGCAATAAATGACTCTGCACTAATGTCCCTCCAGTGCTTCTCATGCTAAGGGAGGTGGTTTGTCTTCACTGGCTTGACCTTACACTGCCAGGCGATGAACAGGGAACTGATGTGCAGCCATTGATGTGCCAGTAATGAGCTGTTGGCACAGCACCTCTCCTGAGGTTACAAAGATGGGTGGAAGTTTATCTTGGTTAAAATTAAGCTGTGCTTCATGAAAGCAGAGGGCTGTGGAAGACTGATTGCCTCTGACTTATTTGAGCTGTGGGTGCACACTCCCTCTTGATCTCTGAGACAAGCAGAGTACTTTTCTTTTTGAGATAATTTTGATAGTGACAAAAGTGGCCAGTTGGGCTCCCTGCTCAGACCAGACAGGATGGACACCATTTTTTGAGCAAGGAGAGGCTCATTCTTCTACCTGTCCCTTGCAATATTTGTTTCTCTTAATTTTTTCATGTGGCTCTAGGAGAGCCAGTTGCCGTGGATGTAACATAGACGTTTTGACGCAGGGACGGAGGGGAGGTGATCATGAAGCAGCAATGACAGAGCAGCAGGCACTCCAAGTGTTGTCTTCTTCCCTAGGTTGACCGGGTGAGCTACCTGCTTCAGGAGATCTACGGCATTGAGAACAAAAACAACCAGGAGACTAAGGTAAGGGTGCACAGGAGGCTCCTGCTCCCTGAGCTGGGGGTTTCCAGACTGCATCTCCTGCTTTTGAGCTTAATTATGTGGAGATGCTTCCCAGAATGACTGTCAGGTTTGTGTGCAGGCACTGAAGAAGCCCAAGGATGGCAGGTCCTTGCTGTTGTAAGGCCCAAACTAGCAGTGAAGTTGTGCTGAGATAATTTTAGATAGCATGAGGCTCTTGAGGATATTCCCAGGGACTGGAATTGCTGGGAGAGGAGGACATCAGTGCCCCATGGGGCAGAGTGCTGATCTTTAGGGCTTGTAGAGACAGTGGGCTGGTGCCAGCTGCTGCTCTTGTTGCCCTGAGGCTGCTGCCTAGTCCAGGTGCTTCCCAGTTTGCAGAGCCAAGAGTATTTTTTTTTTCCTGTTGATTGTAAATGGGTGCTGCCTTCCGGACATCTCTGAAAACTTCCCTCTGGTGCCCACACCATCTCTGCAGTCAAGGTAGTCCTGCCTGGTGTGTCTGTGCTTTGGTCCTGTGGCTCCTTCATCCTTAATCTCCTGTTCGTTGGGGTTTTTTAGTTTGGAAGGGGGAGGGTATTTTAATCTGTTTTGTGGTGTTTTGGTTTTTTTTAATGTGGGGACTGCATGTTCCCTTAGCATTGCAGGAAGCTGAGCTCTCTAGGGCTTGCCAGTGTCCATAGAGCAGCCTGCATTCCACAGCAGGAAGGAGCACAGCATCACTGAGAGTATATGTGCAAATGCTGTAACCACAAACACTGCCCATCTTCAGGCAGGAGTTTCTGCTGAATCCCAGCTTGCTGCACAGCCCCATGCAGATGACGTGACTGCTCTATGCTTGCTTTAGCCTTATGTAGAGTTGCCCTTTGCTGCCACCTGGGCTGCAGAGTGTACCAAGTGCTGGCCTCAGGATCAGATCGCTCTGGTATGTGTAGTGTGTGCTTTGCACATAGAGGAGTAGCCACAGAGTGAGACAGGCAGGGTTTCCTCTGCAAGCAATGCAGTGTCCTGTCCAGAGCATCCTGTGATCTCTGTCTGCCTGTGCCCACAGGTAACACCTGAAGAGGCAGGGGGGAGAAGTCTTTTCAAAGATTTTTCTTGCATGGGTTCTGTTTAAGAGGATTGAAGGCTTCTGTTTGGGTCCTCCAGGGTCTTGTGATGGTTCTTTTGATCCAGCAATCACACATTTGTGGCCCATCAGACAAGTGGCCTGGGGCCATTTTTGTTCTTCCTGGTATACTTAGCAAACCATATGAATGAGAAGGCAAAAAATCCTGCCCTCCCTACCTCCCAAAATAGATGAGAAGTGCATGTGATGTGGCAGACAGGCTTTTTGTCAAAAAAAAGTCAGCAGGCTGGATGTGGATGTGGCAGCAGCAGCAGATGCACCTTTGGTGGGTTCTGGCATAACTTCTGCGGCATCAGTGGGGAGACTGTGGAGTTCTTGGGTGTCAGTGAAGAGAGCTCTTCTGGGTTTCTCCTCCCAGCAGCAGCTTGGTCACTGGGCCTAATCCAATTTTTGGGGCTTTGAGTGACGGAAAGACTCGTATGATGCACATTCATGTTGAATGGGTTCACACTGATGTTTTTACCAAGATAACTGAGCATGCCAGGCTGGTTCTCCCACAGCTGTATCGGAGCTTGTGCCAGCACAGGAGACTGGTGAAGATGCTGTGGCAGGACAACCACTCTCTCCATCACTTGTTGAGAAGAGCTGTGAAAACTGGACAAGACACCTGTCCAGCCCGACAGCAACCTGACCTGCTGCCTGCCACAGTCAGCGAGCAGCTCCTTTTGAGGCTGCTCACTTTCTGTGGATGCGGGGCAGAAAGGCTGGGCTGCCAAAGAGCCCACTGCCATGCTGACAGGCAGGAGCTTGTTCTTGGTTCCCCTCAGCCAAGGGGATCCCTGCCCCAAAGGGGCTCCCCTCTGCACGCAGCCCAGCTCTGGGCAGGGACAGCCACAGCCCAAATTCACAGCACAGTGCCCTGGTCTCTGGCCTTTAGTGAGCTCAGAGCAGAGCCCCAAGAGGAAGGAGAGGAAGGGCTCTGTGGGCTGGCGCTTGCTCTCCTTGAGAAACCCTTGCTGAGAGCTGCAGGTAGAGAATGCCAGCTCTCTCACAGGCTTTTGGGTCCCTTGGCAGTTCAACATGGCTGTTTCCATTCAAATGCCAATGTCTTGCCTCTTGATGCAGCCTTCAGATGACGAGAACAGTGACAACAGCAACGAGTGTGTGGTTTGCCTGTCGGACCTCCGTGACACCCTCATTCTGCCCTGCAGACACCTCTGTCTGTGCAATTCCTGTGCTGACACCCTGCGCTACCAGGCCAACAACTGCCCCATCTGCAGGCTGCGTGAGTATGTGCCCAGGCAACAAGGGCGTCGTTCTCCCTCCTGGGCTCCTGTTAACTCAGTACGAGCTCTGAGAGGCAGCATGTATTTTGTATACCCCACGCAAATGTTCAGCATCAAACATGCTGCTGCTCTCACTGGCATCTGGAGATTCCTAAAATAACTGTCCTCGAACAGGGAAGAAGGGGAGCACATGGGAGAATGGCTCTTTGTCCAGTGCCTCCTTGGCCCCTTGCCCTCTCCCTGGAATGGATCTGGAGGTGCAGGTGCTCTGAGCAGAGCCACTGTGCTGTTCCCAAAAGGCAGAAAAAATGAAATGCCCGTTCTGACACTCAGGCAGCACTTGCTAAATTCTGTCTTTTCTCAAATGCACAGGGGCATAGGAGTCTCTTGAGAAAATGACTGTGTGCTGGAATAGACAGATCATGTGTTTTACCTTGTGCTTGGTCTTGGAGGTATTTGATTGTTTCTAATTGATCCTTCTCAGGAAAAGAAAGAAGAGCCTAAGACAGATGTTTGGCCTGAGAAATTAAGTCTAAACAGTTCTAACTTGGCAAAGATGCAGTAGCCAAAAGCAAGATCTTATCAGAGGAAGCACCAGACAGCTTTGACTATAAGTAGCACAACTTAAAACACAGGAACAGCATTATTTCATCTGCGTGCTGCAGCAGAGTAGGTTATATCTGTTTGGAAAGTGCCCCAATGTTAGAATTCCTGGGAATCTGCTTCTGGGCAGTGCAGAGGCAACGAGGGTAGATTTGCACCTCTGGCTTTTTAGGCTGATACTGCAAGCAGCTGGGTGCAAGAAGAAATGCCTGTGCTTTTCCTTATGTATAAGCAAGTTGTTACAGCTGCATCAGAACAAATGTCTGGCTCATTCATATGCACCACTGGCACTGAGGAACTAACAGTACTAAAGATCTGCAGATAGAAAATGGGACTGTGAGCAGGGTGTGGAGATCAAAGCTGTTGTGGTGGGAGGACCAAGGGATCGCTGCACTAGAGACAGGAGTTCAGCCACCAACCCTCTGGCTGGGCTCCCAGCTGTCGCAGAGCCTCTCTCCACCATAGTGCTGGCGCATGAGTGAGCAGCCGATGGCAGGAGTGATGCTTCCAGCGCCAGCTGGACCCCAGTGCTGAGACTTATGGGGTCTGAATGAACCCAAAGTGGTTTGACATGAGGTTCTCTCCATCCTGTAGCTTGCAGTGCACTGCCCAAGGCCAAGCTTATGTTTTTCTTACTGTGTTGTACAGTATTAGGCACCTCTGTACATGACTCTAGCAGGGCAGGCAGTGCCTGTTCTCTGCAAAGGCTACATGTACCCTGACTTTTTTGGCCAGCAGTACAGACCAGTCAACTAGAAAGCAGACCATAGCGCATTGGCTTTGATGTACTCCATGTTCCTGCTCCCCATGCACACGAGGAGCTCTCCCATGCCTGGTGTGTCTGCGGTGAGCTGAGGAGCTCTGGTATGTGTCTGGCACAGCCTGGTCACTGCCTGCTGTTCTCTCCTAGCCTTCCGTGCCCTGCTGCAAATCCGGGCTGTGAGGAAGAAGCCAGGGGCTCTGTCGCCGGTGTCGTTCAGCCCTGTCTTGGCACAGAGCGTTGACCATGACGAGCACTCTGTAAGTACCTCGCAGCACTGTGTGTGAAGCCTGGGTGCTGGTCTCTTGTGCACACAGCAGTTGCTCAGCCTGATGGCCAGCGTCCCTCGAACCTCAGGAGGTGCACTCAGGCCTTAGAGCAAGGTTTTTCTGGGCAGTGCAGCCTCTCTTCTCAACCCTGCTAGAAAGCCAGGACCTCTGCTCTTGTGGCTTAGTAACACAACTCTTTTTAGCCAAGTGGCCTCCTGTCTTTTGGAGGAAACAAATGCACAGAAACCTCAGTCTGAGAAGGTTTCTGAGGGTCTGTCACAGCAGAAAAGTGGCAGACTCTGGGCATGGCAGAGTGGGAGCTGGGAAAGTGGTGGGTCGTTACAGTTTGACTTGAATGCACATCTGTATGGCAGCACGCTCTGATGAAATGCCCTTGGCACTGGGGTTCCCAGCATGGTAGCAGAAAGGCCTCTGTGCCAGCCTCCCTGAGTGACCATGGTCTTGGCAGGCAGCTGAGTGAGTATGGGGTGGAAAGTGTGGTGCTGGTGGCCTCAGGGCCAGGCCACACCTCGCCGGTGCGGTGAGGACAGCAGCTCATTGCCTGACCAGTGCTGTTGCACAGCTGGCCCTGGTGGAGATCTGCATCTTGATAATCTCACAGGCTTTCATGGGAACAGAAGGAGAGTGTCACAGAAAAAACATGGTTTTATCCCTCTGTCCTCTGTAGCATTGTAGCCCTGCTACCTTCAACTGGGGCTAAGCAGTAGGACAGGGGAAAAACCCCAAGAGTTGTTGTGAAGCAGAGCGTGGTGTGTAGAGGGAAGCAGGTGCTGTCACCTGGAGTGAGGTGAGGAGATGCTGTGTGTCTCTTTGTGTCACTAACCTCAAGAAACAACTTCTTTAAAACACGGTTTTCTCTTGACAGTGTCTCTTTAAACCCCTTAAAGTGAACACTGTCTCCCTGCCCAGCAGGAAATCTAGAAGGGAAACAGTAAGTGGCCTTGGTTGTATTTGCTCTTATGGCAATTCTTTGCCAGCAGTGCCCCTAGCATGTGGATGTGTTACACACACGAGGGCTTGCTAACACACTGGGTTTGTCTTGTGCCCCTGCACAGGCTGTGACACTCCATGTGCTGCCTCCGTGTTAGTGGTGGGACGCTTACACCCTGCATGGATGATCACTGACCTCCCTGGTTTGCGTGAGGAGGAATAAGCAATATGGAAGCAGCTTGACTCTGTCTCGGGGACTGTCCCCTGGTTCTGAGCCTGGCTGCTTTAAAGTTCCTGGCCAAGACATTTTTGTAGCTTTATAGGACTGTGGGCAAGCTGCTGTCCCCTTGGCTCACCCAAAAGCTTCCTTGCACTTGTCTCATCCCCTTGGCAGTTTGCTGTGGCCACATGTTGTGGTTTCCACTCTGGTGCTGGGATGTAGAGGTAGACAAATAAGCACGGTTAGATCATGCCTTGCATTCAGGAACATGCTGCAGTGAGCCGTTCTGCTTTTACAGAAACGGGAAGGATAGAGCTTGTTTTGTTGAGAGCTCTCCAAGTTGGTGTGAGTGTGTAACTGGAATGCCGTGCTGGGGGCAGCATGAATAACAATGGGGGGGGACCAGGAGCTGGGAAGGGGAAGGGTGAGGGAGTCCCCCAGGCCAGAAAGGGACTGTTTGTGCCACCCCCATCAAATGCAGCTATGGCTGTCATCGGTATAAAGGAGGCTGCAGTTTTCTTTTGCTCAGGCCAGCCTGGATGCTCAGTCTCATGAGGAATGTGGCTTGCTGTGCTTGGCAGGTCTGGAGAAAACCCAAGGCTGGGTTCAGGTAATGAGGCTGTTGCAAGCTTGGCATGACCTTGGCTCTCTGTGAGCCTCCTACAGCGACTGGCGGTCCTCTGGCAGGAGCAGTGGGCTCTAGGGGTGATGTGGTGGTAAGAGTCCCAGGAGAGAGCAGTATCTCTTAGGGTCGTTTGAAAGCTCAGTAACTTGCAGCGACAGTTTTGTAGCTATTGGCTGAGGAATCTTCCTCCAGCCTCTGAGCTGTGCTGCAGACCCTGAGCTTTCACCACAGCAAACCAAAATGAGCAGCCTTTGGTCTGCACAGCCAGGAGAAAATGTCCCAGACATGAAACAGGAGGTTTTGTCTCCCTGAATTTTCTGTCTGCAAAATAGCACCTCAGAGCTGCTGTCTGGAATAAAATGTTTTTGTGGAGATGGCTTTTGGCCCCACCGCCTACAGGTGGCAGCAACTGAACCAATTCCTTGTTCAGCTGACTTGGTTATCTTGCAGTTGCCAGCTGTGGTCTTCAGCGTAAGCTCATAATCATCACAAGACCAATACTTAGGGGATCTGGGTTGATGATTGAACCCAGGTGCCACTCATTCTTTCCTCCCCATCAGATCTCACTCCCTCTGTGACCGCAAGTGAGTCAGCTCAGCAATCAGCTCACCCCAAATTAGTGGCTGAGTTGGAACAGGTTGCTGGACAGGCCCATCTGTAGCTGTGTGACTGGGAGATGAGGCACAAAGAAGCTGCAGCAGTTCACGGCCAGGCTCAGCAGCAGCACATACTCTTAGGTACAACAGAGAATCACCTCCCTGAGGGTGCAGGGCTGAAACAGCTTCATTTAATGCAAGTCTGTTTGCAGCAGGCTGGGTTCAGCTGCCTGTGACGTACTGGGTTGCAGCATAAACCCCATTTATCTCCAAGTCCACAGGACCATGATGATCAGGGGAATTTTTGGAGTTAAACCAGTGTTGGTTTAATGGCTTTGCAAGGTTCCCTTTGACTGCCAACTTAGTGAGTTACAGAGGGAATGGCAATTGGTGCAGTTTTGCCCTCCTACCTGCAGGGTCAGTGGTTCTGGGATCCCTTTCCTACCTTTCAGCAGAAGCGACTGTGCAGAGAGCCAGCATTAGCAGCTGAGGGGACTGTGTCCATGGGAGAAGTGGAAGTGCTGTAGGCTCTGAGGACCAGCTCTCAGCTGGTGCACACGTACTCCCCTCCTTCAACTCTCTCGTAGTGACACTGGTGATGCTGTGAAACAGCTGTGTGTACCACAGCTGGAAGCACAAGTGGATGCTTATTGAGCTGGAAGGGTCTCTGAACCACCAGAGGCACTTTTAGGAGAAAAAATCCAGATGTATTTTGTAGCAGCTTTGTTAGGAGCCTGCTTTCTCACCCTCTTTGTCTGGCTCTTGAAAGTATGGTGCGGGGATGCCCAGCCATGTCCTGGCTTGCTGAGATGCTCAGGCTCTCAAGCATCGCTTGGGAAATTTTCCTGGAGCATCGGCAGCGTTACAGCCCAAAGGGGTGGCTGCTACAGGGGAAGGAGGCTGAGGCTCTCTGGAGAGGTGGCTATGGGGATGGGCTGCCTGGGAGCAGATTGTGGGAGGTATAAGGCCGGGTTGCAGCCACACCTCCCCTTCCTAGTGGGGCTTCCAGCCTGGTGAGGGTTTCTTAACCTGCCCCTCTCTTTCTTGCCCACAGAGCTCTGACAACATCCCTCCAGGCTATGAGCCCATTTCCTTGCTGGAAGCACTGAATGGCCTTCGCTCTGTTTCCCCCTCCATCCCATCAGCTCCTCTGTACGATGAAATCAACTACTCCTCTGGCATGGTGGATGGCATGCCGCCTGCCAGCCGACCGCTTGTTGGGATGGACAGAGCCGTGGAGAGCAGCCACCAAAAGGGCAAGCGGAGCAAGTCTCCAGATAGGTCAGCATGGGGAACAAAGGGGTCCGCTCCTCTTGCAAGCCCTGAGGGCTTGTGCACTGGGAGCCAGGAGAGGGCTCTGGCTAGTCCCATCGCTGGTAGCACTGCAACCTCACAATTTTAGGAGGAGAGCAGGTGCTCAAGCCAGTGAGAGAATTGGGACACTGCCTGTGTGTTCAACCTGAGGTGACCAGCTTATATCTCCCAAGGATTTTTAACAAGGTTTCATCCAGACTTGGATGGAAATGTCTTCTTTCCACTGCAGTTAGTCCCTCAATTTGCATTTGACATCCAAACCTTGTTGGATTTCAGCTTTCCATAGAGATCCCCAGGAACAAAAGAATGGGGAGAGAAGCGACCTGAATTTCAGAGCACAAAATGCTGAGTGAGATCCTTTAGTTGTTTCAAGCTGCCTCTATGGGCCCTGTGATGGAGGTTGTAGGTGTGGATGCCGTTGAGTGGGCAGCCCACTGCAGGTGCCCTTCTTGTGTCCCTTGCTGGGCTGCACAGGTGGGGTCGGACCAGGTTTGCTCCTGGCACTCCTCGCTGTGTTTCATTCCAAATTTCCCTCTGGGAATGGAGCCCCTGACAGTGTGCGGAGCAGTGTGGGACCTGGGCCTCTTGTTTTCCATGCGAAGGCAGGATTTGTCCAAGCTGTGTTAATGTGCTGCAGTTCTGCACTGCTTGGCTCTGCCCCAGCAATGCTGCTGCTGCTGTTCTCCATGTAGTTGATACCAGAGGCCCTGGTGAATTTAGCTCAACCTGCTCATGTGTGTTGGCTTATGCTGCTGGTGGAGGGACAGGGCAGGGGTGGTGACAACTTGAGCTGCTGCCACCAAATCCGCCAGGGCCTGTGGTGCTGGCAGCACTGCAGCTCCCTGCAGATGGAGTTTCTCTTGCTGCAGCACACTACGGTCTCCCTCGTCCCCGATCCATGAGGAGGATGAAGAGAAGCTCTCCGAGGACTCTGACTCGCAGCCAGCAGTGAGTGGGGCTGAGCTGGTCCTGAGAGAGACCAGCTCTCCAGAAGTAAGTGTGCTCTGCTGGGAGCTGCTCTGAGCCAGAGCTCTTCTAGGGGGGTTTCTCTGGGGACATGGGAGGTGGCATCATGAAGGGCCATTGCTTCCTCAGTGACAGGGCAAAGATGAGCTCGTTAGCACGAGTTCCTCGGAGCCAACAGTCTTGGCTGCGTTTATTTATTACCCACAGGGCTCCACAGAGAAGGACGTAGCTGCTCCCTGTGCCCCAAACATGTCTTTGGGAGCTGGGGGGTTGGAAAGCCACGTTGCTGCAGCCATGTCAGAGCTGACCTTCCCCCAGCTTCCTGGGGTCGCTCAGCAGAGTTTGGGGCAAGGGTGGAAGCTGGGTCTTGCAGGGCACCCGCTGCCATTGCCTGTAAAACTCCTCCATCCTCGCCCATGGCAGCACAGCACTGCTGGGTGGCCCCTTGCTCCCTCTGAGAAATGAGTCCCTGACCTGAGCGCAGCTCTGGAGAGAGCCAGAGCAGGAGACGAGTGCAGCAAAAGCCTCCAGCCTGCAGAATTAACCTGTGCTGTTCTTCCTTGCAGAGCGTAGCAGGGGAAGAGATCGAGGAGACCTCATCTCTGCAGCAGGGTAGGTGTGCACTCAGCTGTGGGGGTGACCAGAGCTCGCTTTGGTGTCCAGCTCTGCTGTGGTGAGACGGGGATGGTTGGGGAATGGATCACGAGTTCAGAAACATCCAGCCCCTGAAATCCATCTCTGAGGTGCTGTGCTTCACCAGAGGAAGGTGCCAGGGTCTCTCCTGGGAAGCAGGGAAGCAAAATCAACAAATCTCCCACATTTATTTGCCAAGCATCTCCTGGCTGTAAGTTCTACACAAGTAGAGCTGTCCATGCCATGGACTGTCTCCTCACATGGCTTCCTCACGTGAAAGATCTCAACCTGTCCTGGCCACATGCCCCTGCAGAGCTGCTCTGGGGACTGAGGGGCTATGCTCTCGCTGGTTCTAGGTAGCCGCCCACCCTCTGTTGAAGACGTCCTGCAGGACGGCAGCTGCGGTGAGCACAGGAGCCTGACACAGTCGGAGAGCAACCCTCCAGTAGACGTCTACCTGCCAGGTAATGGCCATGCCATTGGGGTCAGAGGCACGATGCTGGCCTGCTGTGCTTGCGGCTGTGGTTCGAGGCACCATGGGGCCTGCGGGGGCTGTGGGCTGTGCCCAGGCCGTGGGCAGTGTCCCCAGCCGAGGCAGCGTGCTGCAGCCTTGGGGTGGGACAGGGATGCACCTGCCCAGAGCATGGGCTGCGGTGTCCTTCCAGCGGGCAGTGAGCTGTGAGCGAGGGGCCTTAACACTGAGGTAACTTGACCCCCTTTCTCTCTCCTCCCTCACCCTTTTGTCTCTGTCCTTCCCCATCTTTCTCCTCTCCGGGCTGTGGCCAGTCCATGGTACCATTTATGTGACAGTGACCTTCTGTACCTGCCCCCAAACTACACTCCTGCCTTTGCCTGAGGGAGGGGAACCATCTGGGCTGGCTTCTGGGAGACTGAGCGTGCGTGGGGGGTAGCGGGCACCCCCTGCTGTAGTGCGGTGTCACGACGGGGAGGGCCGTGGTGCACCATGCTTCACTGGCCTTACCTTGAATGTTGTTGTTGCAGCCTGTTTTCTTCCGTAGAGCTGCAGTCTGTTCTGAGCACCTCTCTAATGTCTCTTTCCACCTCCCTCCTGTCTTGGGCAGCACTGGGTCCTGATTCCTGCTCTGTTGGTATAGAGGAGTAAGCTGGTACGTCTTCTCATTCTCATGCATCGCCGTGGTGTGGGGCAGCAGGACCCCTCCTGGGCAGCTGGGCAGGAGTGGGGATGGGTTTGATCCTGGTCTCCGGGGCAGGGAAGGAGCAGGCAGCAAACCAACCAGCCTGCACTGCCTGTACCAGCATCCCTGCACTCTGCAGAGTCCCCACTGTCCCCAGTGTCAGGACCCCAGGCAGGGCAGCAGAAACCCCGATCCTCCCCACCTGGGCTCCTGGGTGAGGGCTCTGCTGCCTGGTGGGCACCATGAACATCTGCTGGCCTCTCCCAGGCTGGTGGCAGGTAGCATGTCCCCTTAGTGTGTCCCATGTCCCACTCCTGGCACTTGAAGAACCTGCATTTTAGCTGGGGCAGACACCCTGTCTGAGCTCTCAGCCTCACCCCAGAGCTGGTGCTGCTGGGGCTGACCCTCCCCTTCTCCTCACTCAGGCTCCTCCGACTTCACCAAGACGCTCCCTGGCCGCGGCACCGGCAGCCCCACGCAACCCCTTCTCTTCGAGGAGACGCGTCTGCACCTGGAGGACGAGCAGAGCCTCTTGTGAGCAGGGACCAGACCTCGCAGCCCCTGCC
>NW_010210115.1:0-677 GCF_000695765.1 Mesitornis unicolor
TATATGTTACACTTATATGGTGTATTTACTAAACGTAAGTGTTATTATGCTTTATTTCTAGACTTTAATAACAACTTTCTAGTTTTTCTATCAGTCTTGTAGTTTTGTGTGTGTGATAACTCAAAGTCTTTCAGGCTTACTGGCAGATGCACTAATTACAACATTAGATCATCATTTTTCATCAAAAGTAGCCTTAACACACAGTCCCATCTGTATTTAAAGTCTGAAATACATAAGTAATCTTCTTAATACCATAGGAATACTCCTTGCCAGATTGTATTACGCTTTTAAGAATATGATACGAGAACATTTCATTTCTTTAGAACTGGCTCCAGTGCATAAGCCAAGAAGATTTTCTTTCTGTTCCCGACTCTTTAGCTTGAAAGGTCACAAAAGAATCAGATAGCAAAGTATAATTGCCAGATGAGTAAAAATAAACAACAAATAATTTCATTAAGACTAGATTCATACCACTGTCTTCAGGGAGAATACTCATAAGCACAAATTAGTGTAGATAAGACTACAAAGCCAGATTTGAAACATGCAGTTTTCTGACTAGGCTGTACTTTTGGCATAGTAAAATTCTAATAGAAAATGACAAATCTATCATGTAGTCTAACACAAAAAGCATACCATTGCCTATCAGCAGCTCTAATGTAGGGTCACTTACTCTTTCC
>NW_010210115.1:708-22500 GCF_000695765.1 Mesitornis unicolor
CAAGAAAAAGGCTACTTCAAGTCATGTTTTTATCATGGTACTGTAGGAGGAAAATTATTAGACAGCATCAACAGAGACCATTATACTCAGTAACTTGTTTGTTTGTAAAGATTTGGGTCCTGCACCTTATCCACAAATCATTTTACTGTCTGAAGGTACTGTGTTATACTAGTGCCATACAGGTTTGACATTTCAGTCAGACTTCTACTATCTATTTTCACAATTCAGAACTCCATTTCAGAAGGATGCAACAATCTCGGAGCAAAAAATAAATGCAATTTTCCAACTTGCACTTTAACTGGCCTGCCCTTCTTTATTTTTCTAGGACAATTAAATCTAGTAAGCAGTTGTTTGAATTAGGCAGTGTTAGCAGCTGACCAAGCATAACAGGAGAAAAGCGAAATGAAGGCTGCTTGTCTGACTGTTTGTGTTAAGGCATACAAAGGTCAGGCACTGATAGCCTTCACACACCTCCTGTGCACCAGGCCCACATTGCAGCTCCCAGTGGGTTCACAGACAAGAAGCAAGATTAAACTGTCTGCATCAGGTACTGAGAGCCCATAATTCTTCCCCTGCAAATCCAGGATATGTTTCATTACTGCAGCCAGGCAGAAGAACAGAGAAAAGGGAGCTTTCTGAGCATCCTGGAATTAAGGAGGCTTCATTAATTCATTAATATAAATAAATGGGAAACAGAAAATTATAAAATCTAACTGACAACAGTATAATGCAGGTAAATTTATTCCTTGGAGCTCTAAGCCCCTTTTCTGAATTGTCAGCTCTCCTTCAACACTCCGCTTTCCGTTCCAAACTTTAAAAAGCAGCAGAACACCTTGCTTGCTATTGAAAGTTTTTCAGCTCTGTAAGTAAATTTTAATATGAAATATTCTGCAGATTGTAAAAGGGTGGGGGGGGAACCCCATAACAAAAAACTGTTCTAGCCACTGCATTGATTACCAACGATTGAATTAATTTAGAAACATACTGGACCAAGAAGTACTTTGAGCATTCTCAGTTAAGCCTGCAACAACTGAAAGCCAATAATAATAGGTAATGATAGACATTCTTTGGCTTAGACTTGCTTTCTACTCTGCCTGCCTTACAGACTGTAATTGCTGACTTTTTCACCGTAAGGCCACCACTGATCCTTATTTTTCAGCCTTCCTGGAAATGTGTATTGACACACTAAAGACATCTGAAAGCTTGAGGCAAAGCTGACTGTTACAGACAAGAATGTTTGCTAATGAATTTCCATTTATTCACAGTCTTTAAGACCAAAAGGTACTTAAAACATCTAATCAAGGAGTCTTCAGTCTTTTTCTCCATAGTGCTTCTCTGAATACAATCAATTCCTCATTCTCTGTATGTGGCCTTTATAACTCATTCTTAGATAGATGTTTATTAGAGAACTTAATAGACTTGCATAACTATCCTGTGCTTCCTAATTATTTACCATTCCACAAATCACTGTCATGCATGAAGTGGTTGACAGCAATTCTGAAGGTGCTCCTGACTGGGACACTGCACTGTTAGAAACCACAGGGAACAGAGCGGAGTGGGCATCCCCCACCGTCACTCTCTCTCCTGTCAGACTTCTGCCAGTGCTAAGAACCACTGCCCCTCCACTCCCACCCCCCTCTGCTGCTGGTGACAGCAGGAGCAAGCATCTACAGACACCAAGGCCTGATCAGTGGGAACAATAATTCAGCCATTGCACCAGCAAACAGAAAGTACAGAGAAAATCAAATATATAAAACCTACAAATGCTTGAGTTTTACCAAATGGCTCTAGAGTCACCTTAACTCTGCTCTAGGGATAGGAAAAAATGGGAAGAAAAGACAGAACCTCCAGCAACTTATTCTCAGTAGTAATTCAATCAGGTGCTTCCTTCCTTATTTCAGTGTTGATAACACCATTCTCAAATAGATTATTTTTTTAGCCCTAATTACTCAAGTAGCAGTAAAAAACCACAACAGCGCCCTATGTCTAAATCATAGTGTGCCGTGTGTGCCATGGTGATCGGACACCGTTTGTCTACAACGAAGACTGAAAACAGAACTGAATCGTTACTACTGCGTATGCCTACAAGCTGCCAAAGCAGAGCTGCTTCTCACTATTTAAACAGAAAAATGGCTATAGACTTTTCAGAATACTTCAACATGCAAATATGTTGTGCAAGATGAGCACAGAGTTATTAAAAGTTAATTTGCATTATTTCAAATGTTTAATATTAAAAGCTAACCCAAAACTTAATACCATCCCCTTTTCTATATAGATTGTTACTTCGCTAAATATAGTAACGGAATGGCTTATGTGCTCAGTGGGGTAGGAATTGTGCAATGCAACATTCTTGGCACCCATAAGTGTACAGTAATTTATACAGAAAAATAAAGTCTATTCACTCACTCTCATTGTTATCTTTGATTCTAAAGGATTTACCAGTGACAACTGCCTAAAACGTACATTAGGTTTACACAACTTATTCTAGTAAAAGGATTTCGCACTGGTTAATAAATACACAAATTCATTTCTCATTTTAGGCAGCAAGCCCATATTGGTGAAATCTCCCAAATAACTCAATGTACTCCTTTCAGTTATACACATATTTAGAATATAAATGTTTAACCCCTCTCAGAATGGAGGGGTGAACACTAAAGATGACAAATACACTGAAGATCATGAGGGCTTTGAGTGCCTGTGTACTGGGACGCTTAAAATTGTCTGTAAGCAGCACCTTCGCTTCCCGGCTTTGCTTTCTCCAGTTATGAAATGCTTCCTTTGCATTTTGTTACACAGTCTGGAATTCTCATCACTGATGGGCTCATCCCAAGGATAAACATCTATAAAGCAAATACAAATAAACTCAGTCCAAAATCAGCAAAGGATTTTTGCTGAAGACTGAACTTCTTGCCAGACAGAGAACTAGATCTGCATTTTGGGACTAAATAGAAAAATGTGAGGGATTTAAATTTATTTATTTTTAAAATCATGAAAAACATGGACAGAGGGTTCCATCCACTCTTCAGCTTCTATTCTGCTGGCTTATATTTAAAATCAATAGTTTTTTCATGGTACTTTGAGAGTTCTTACATTAGGATATTAATTGCTTCAGATGCATTCATTTATGTTCATATCTAAATAGGCCAAGAGTGAATACAGTTAACACTTAGCAAATTTATCTGGTTAGCATCAACTACATTACAATACCACTCAGTTATTATATATTTCAGAATAATGATTTGATTGTACTGCAGAAGTGCACACTCTGCATTGTCCAGATCTGTGAGTAAGATGTTCTGCCACTGGCCTCCTGGACAGCCTTGAGAAGGTTACATCCCACTGCTGGATCACAGTTATTCCAGCAAAAATGGGGATGCAGATACGACAACATAATAAAATGCTTTGAGACCTACATAGGATGGATATCTCCTAATCAGTGAGTACTTTTATTTATTAATTCACTAGGGTTAGATTGAAGATACATTAGTTGTGCATCAGACTGAAAAGCCATTTATCACAGGAAAGATTGTTATTCTTGAAGACCTAATTTCTTTTGTGTATTTTTCGAAGCGATCCACTTGATCCATCTGCTGTTCAAATGTCAAACTGCTTTTAAAACACTTAATGCACAAAGTCTGGACTCCATCTGTTAGTAAAAAGATTATGTTTCCATTTGTTAAATCTAATAGGATATTAATAATATTTGGTTTTATTTTACTATTATTGCTGTTGTTTTTATATTCCTTGTATAGCACATAAAAATAAGAAAACTAAACTCATACTAATCCATGTGTCCTTTGCACTAAAAAAACCCCCACAAACCCCACACCAAATCAGAAACAACCTATTTGCCCATGTTTGAGAAAAGACACAACTCCTTAAGGATGACTTTGATTAATCAGAGACTTGAAATTAAAAAAAAGCTATCCCAAGAAAATATGCAAGTACTGAGACAGATCTTAATGTAAGTCCAAATCCACTAGCTAAGCAGGGAACAAAACAGACTAAATCTGCATATGATGTAAGCTGATTCAGCTGCTTTGCCAGCAATGATAATATATGCTTACTGACTATTTGGCCCTAATTAACATTTAATTTTTTAACATTTGGCCCTAATTAACATTTAATTAACATTAACTTTTTCAAATAGTTGACTGACACTACTACAAAACTGATTTCAGTAAAAGGCAATAGCGTTGAGAAGGAACTGTCCCCAATTTTGGAACAAGGGTTCAACTACAAGAACAGGTTAAGAACAGGGTAGGGACTGGCTATGCAGCAGCTCTGCAGAGAGGGATTTTTGTATGCTGAGGCAAATCAAGCTCAATGAGAGTCAGCAGCGAGGCCTTGCAGTGGCAAAGGCCAACCACATCCGTAAATCCATAGCCAGCAAGTCAAGGGGAATGAGTGTTTCCCTCTACTTGGCATGCGTGAGGCCACATCTGGGTGTGGAATATTGTGTCCAGCCTTGGAACACTCATGACAAGGCAGAGATGAACAAACCAGCCCCTCTGGCAGAGGCCACCAGCACAGTCAGGGGACTGGAGCAGATGACGTGGAAAAGCGGATGGAAGTGGCTTTAGTCAGCCTGGTCAACAGAAGACTAAGGAGCAAACTGCAGTCTTCACTGCCTAAAGCTGGAGCTAAACTAAGTTTTAGAGGTGCTGGGTGAAAGGACAAGACAAAATGATCATAGGTTGCAGCAAGGGAAAATTTGATTTAATATATGGAAAAAAATCGGAATGAAACGGATTAAGCAGTGGAATGTGTTGCTCAGAGGGACTGGCATCTCCGTCCCTGGAGATTATCAAAACATGACTGGACATGGTCCCAAGTAACCTGGTTTAACTTACAAAATGGCCCTGGTTTGGAGCAGGGAGCACAAGGTCTGGATAACCTCCACAAATCCCCTCCAGCCTAAGCGTTTTCAGGGTTCTGTGATTTCTAAAGAGGGATATATATATTTATTTAAATCTAATCCACGAGATCCTTGAAATGCAGTCTTAACATTGCTGCTTTTACCTTGCAGAGAACTAATAAGAGCCAATTAAAACATACTTCACTGTATATGAACTTAGAATAACCAAGCATACTTCTGTATAGGTAAATAATCAGTGAAATTCTTTCAGAACACAGTGTATCCAACTATTTTAAGAATAAGAAATGATAGAGCACCTTTCTTCTGAGCCTTCATTCTGCCTCTTTCTGGCAAAACATCCCAGTGTGTCTTTCATAATTAAAAATTATTCAAGTTCCCTTTCCGATAGCAGATTTAGAGGACTTTTCTTATTAACATGCTAATGTGTTGCTGTTTTCTACATAAATTCTTACTTTGTCTAAAAGCCAAACTCTTTATCATCAGTCCATTTAAAATGCTTACACTCATCAGCTCAATGACTTGCTGAGACTGATCTACAGAAACTCGTTAGGTTTATTTTTATTACACTTTGGTTCCTAAACTAACAGTGTTTTCTCTGCATGAAATAAGTTGCTGTGGTTAGGTAATCAGAACTCAAAGGGTTATTGCTGGTATGCAACACAGGAAATTAATAAGATTTGGATGGTTACTGTGCCAAAAATCACTGCTAATACAAATGTTTCTTCATTCTGGGACACGAAAGTAACACAGTAATTTAACAGTATGGTGTAGCACATACATATTATTGGAAACTTTCTGTATCATTTCTGATAACCAAAGACTAAAGTAAACAAAAACCACCTATAATGTGTAGATAAACTATTCCAGATTGCTGTTCTACAGGATATATAAACAGCTCTAAGTGTCCCAGGCACGGGAAGAGTTGCTTATGCTAAAACTTAGTATTCGTATCAGTTTATTCCTGGGACTTCTTTCTACTTCATGGATGGAAATGATGAACAGAATGGGAAGGAACAGTGAAACTTATTTAACAGAGCTACTGTCATCTCTCAGATGCCTCATCAGTTAGCATAAACCTGCTGGCAGGTCAAACCAATTGGGGATATTCCAAGATGCGAGTCGAGAAGGGGATAAACACACAACAGCAGAGAACATAGGAGGGAATGGCAGAGCCAGAAGATGGAGTACTGGGAAGGCAAACGATGAAACACCATGTTGTTAACTCAAAAAACCTCACAACACTAAGAAACTCTGTTAAAGGGAACTCATTGCCAGCCATTGTTGGTCTAAATAGAAAAGAATGAAATAAACTGGAGGTTACTCTTTAACAGGCTCAGCTGAGTAAGATTTGAAAAGAAAAGAAAAAATCATTAGGGTTTTAACACTGCAGCACTGACAGATGTGACTGAAGTGTCTAGTATTTGAGCTGCAGGAAGAAGACACACTTTTAAAACAAAACTCAATATTCATTATAAAATCCTATCATTTTAAAGCATTTTTTTAAGTCTTAAAGGGGAAACTGTTTTGTAAGGTGTCTTTACATCTTTATTTCCAATCTTAAAAAAAAAAAAGAAAAATGCACCTCAATGATGCTGTTCATATCTATCACCCACAAACAACCTTTGATTTTTTTGACTTACTTACCTAAAATTAATAAAGTGGAAGATATAGATATATAAATTTATTTGTTTCATAAGGTTTGCAGAAACCCGTCTGTGTGTTAGTTCTGTCTTTGTGTGAAGGGGAACACTTCAGCATGTGTAGGTCAGTCAGAATACAGGCAGTGTGGAATGAACCAGAGCAGCAAGTGCTTATTGCCCATCTGCGAGTCTGGGAACCCAGGAGGGAGTCATGGATAGAGTGGGGATATTTTGTGAGTAAGCAACGGAAATGGGAGAGGTTTTGGTCACTGAAGTGAAAAGCATTTGATAATGAGAGGCCAGGGAGCTGGGTAATGCCATTAATAGAGTTAGCATGGAAATGAACAGAGTAAACTACAAGAAATTAGACTGAAGCAATTCCACTATTTCCAGACCTATTCGCTGCTCCTGTTCATCCCAGTGTGATTTGGATTACAAACTGGATAAGTGTCAACAGAGCAAGGCAAATTAACTCTACTGGCAGGAGGTCTGCTACACAGAGAGATCTGCTAGAGAAATTAAGATCACTGACTGATAAGAAGGCCTTGCAGATCTCCTTAGAATGCAACTTTAGCAAATTAATTTTGTGTCTTACAAAGCAAGCTTACTGCCTTTAACTCTTCTCCCTTTAGTACAGAATTTATCTCATGCATAGCCCAGTAAACTAAACCTTATCCTTACAAATTTACAGAAGACGTTAGTATTTTTCTGCTTTTCATTATGCAGTTTTGCAATCTGTGTTTTTCTCCACCCCCCCGGCCCGGTTGGTTTTGTTTGTTTTGTTTTTTTAAAAAACACACTACAACCTGGCCTAGGCCTTGAAAACAGAAATCCAGACAGTTTGGCATTTCATCAAGTCAGTAAACAGATTTTTAAAAAAGTGCTGACTGACCAATTTAGACAATAAAAAGCCCAAGACTGAGAACTGAGCAGAGTGTAATTTAGATGCTGTCATACCATTCCTCACAAGAACATTAACCTTTAAACTGTGGCTAAAGCAATTCCAATTTCATTACTCCTTAGAGGATTCACCTTGCAATACTCTGCAACCCCTCTGGGCTTTTCTGTGTAGATGTAGGGGGTCTTCCTTTGATCTTTGGCCTCAGTTCGAGAGGGAAGGCAATAGCCAACTCATGTTTTATGACTGACTCACAGCATTAAGCCCAAGAGAATTCTAGCAACATATTCCCCCTTGCATTAGTACTTTTAATCTTATTTCTCATCTCTACCTCCTCTGATTCACTTCTATCATTCATCCTTGTCTCCCCAAAAGAAACTGAATTGCGTTTTACCAGTGAAGAAAATAGGCTGGCTTAGAAATTCTGATGTTACATTGATGGTAATGAGAACAAAGGAGTAAGATCCAGCACAGACAGACTTCCTTCCTGAAGCTGGTTAGTTGCTTCATCTCTCAGTGCATATGGGGAAAAAAATCACCTCACAAAGGAGATGAGAGAATACAGCTGGGATGAGGGAGCTTCCTCACTTCCTCATTTGCAGGCTAAGTCAACTTACCAAAGTTGGCATTTCGTGTTTAGAAATTGGCAGCTGTCATCAAAACCCGTTTTGATGGCATCAAATGATCACAAAGACTCCTAGCACTGCCTCAAGATTGGGTAAATTGGTCCTACACAAAACCTTTCAAAGAATTTTCAAGCTGCTCAAGATATTAGTAATTCTGGGAAACGACAAAACTGCGACAGGTAACTATTTTGAGACTCCACCATATTTTATCATTATTTTTTTATTAAGTGATTGCGTATGACTGAACTTGTTTCTTGATTCATTGCAGTGGAGATCTTGATAATACTCACTTCATTTCATAAAGAAAGTACTGAATTGGCAGTTTGCAGGCAAGAAACATTACGTACTACCTTATGTCCACGTACATCACTTTGAGACCACTTCTTCTAGATTCCAACAGTTTTCCTCAGTAAATAAAACCAAATTTATGTGATTCCTAATGTGATCTCTAGGACAAGAAAGCAACTGCTTTTCTCAAATTCAGCAAATAAAGCATATGGAGCATGTAGTCAGATGCATATCTTTGATGGTTCATCCAAATGCCTGCCTTGAAAATTACTAGGCATATTCTTCAAATGTTTAATACATTCACCTTGTTCAAGGAATACAGCAATTTAAGGTATTATACAAAACATTTTAAAAACTATTTCCTTTAAAAGTTTCAGACTCCCCATGAGAGTCACTCACATTTGTCTTTTATGTAAGGGTCAACTTATTTTTCTTCTGTAAATTGCAAATCTTCAACTATTTGTTTTTTTTAGAAGCAGCTTTTCTTTTAAGGAGAGGTTTTTCTTTTAAGAACATGAGAATGGTCATATTGGTTCAGACTGGACTAATTTCCAGCAGTGACCAGATATGGACACATATGAAAGAATAAGAACACCGATACCTCTTCTCCCAAGTCCAACTCTCAACTTAGGGACTGATCCAGATGCTATTTATGCATGTCAAAATTGCCAATATCTTTTCTAAATTCTTGTGTGCCCAGAACTGCTTGCACCAATATTTTCATTAGCAGTAAACAAAAGTATTTTATAAGCCAATACCAGTGGAAGAATGACAACATTTTCTGGAGACATACTGGATATTCCCAGAGGTCATACACAGTTCACTTCTGTTTGACAGCCATGTCCCAGGAAACACTGTATTTTTGATCAAAATACCATTTGAGCTAAATTACAGAATTCTCTGGAATTCTGTTGGAATAAATCTGTAACACACTTAAAAGCATTTCAGATACTAACACTGGACCTTTCTGATTTCCTACTGATTTGCAGCAACAAAGACTCCTTCAGATATTTCCTTTTCTGTTTATTACAGACAGAGATAGTTGTCTTTGGTCACTGCTGCAAGACTGTAAACATTCATATGAACCCTTAATATTGTAGTGTATCTACAAATGTAGGAGAATGTAGCTAACAAATCAAGATTTCTCTCTCAGCTCGGTAACGTTCTGGAAAACTTTGAACAGGCAGATTTAAACTGAAGAAAAGATTCAGGTTCTGACAGCGATATAAACTTCATACTAACTCTCTTATATTTTGCTCCTAGTATCCCCACTCCCCTTGGGACCATCATCTGCATACACTTGCATATGCAAGCAGCAGCTCTTGGGAGAGGGAACAAACATAAGCGTTCACAGGGCTACACTCTTTGAACCAAAAAGCACATCTGGCTTGATGTAGTTATTTTCCTACTCTACTTCAGGAGATGTTAGTGACAAGGATTGTTTGAATGAGATTTCCTTCAAGAGCATGAAGTGACATGACAAAGGTCAATCAAGGTTAAACATCATACCAGCTGATTCAGCCTCTTTACAAATCTGCAAAAAAAGAATCAGTGCACTGAGCCAAGTAGAACTACTCTGGATTTATCACTGTATTTGTTTCCCTTCATTAAAACCTTTCTTTGGTTAGAATCTATCAGTTAATTTTAGCTTTTTAGATTTTACTTCACCTGATGTTGAAATTATAATATAGACAGAAGCTGTCACACATCCTATCTTACAGTGCAATAAATGTCTAGTGGCTAGTAAGTACCTGACTTAAACTTACACTTAATCTACCTTGCACTGGTTGTCTCATTAACAGCTCATAAACGCTTAGGTTATAAATGCAACATATCAGTTTTCTAATAAAAAATGTATTCAAATAAAATAAATCTAAAAACTATCTCAAGCACCTAGCTCTTATAAGAGGGAGAAGTGCCAAGAATGTATCAAGTCCCAGAAGGATATTGCTGTTGCTGTCAAGTTTGGAAGATTTAGCAAATTAAGGTGACTCTTAAGGCAGCTGCTGAAGAGGAAACAGCAAAAATGATTGCTAGAAAGCAACTCCTTTAGACAGGTAAAGGGCATAATCTTTTTTGATGGATGTATGGCAAGTACATCCTATACTTAATGGTGCTAATGAGTAGATGCAATCCCCCTTAGCTTACCAGGAGATAACTTTTCTCACAGAAATACCTCTGTGGTGTTCATAAGTGTATTCTCCAAGCATCTCTCATGTTTGTCAAAATGTTTAGTCTCTGATCAGCTTGGGAGAGATTTATCATTGCATCTATTCTGCAGATCAGGGACTAAGACACAAAAACTGTCTTTACTGTAATAGAAAGTACAAACTCAAGAGCAAATTTATGCAACCCAATCTTCTTGATCTTCTGTGCTTTCCAAATACATTACTGTTTGTAAGCTTGGCAGAGAAAACACCTACATCAGTCACAGCAAAAACTGAACTCAGAATATTTGCTTAGAGACTGATTTTCTTCATGCCTGCTCTGCCATCCTGCTTTAGTCCATTTGCCCACATACGGCCAAAACTTCCGTTAAGGCAGTGAGCGTACTTGAGACTTCTCGAAGATTGCTGGATTGAACATGGAAATGTAGATTGCAGGGAACACTATGCCTTGGAAGCAATTAAATAGCAATGCAGTGAGAGATGACTGAGCTAGGTGAGGAAAACGAGCTTCATACCTAGTAGAGACATATTAACAATGTGCTATGCACAGTAATTCACTGTAGAGCGAGCTACCATAGTGCCAGCACAGCACTGCCCTGTCCAAGGTAACACCTCTTCTATGCCATTTGCTGGTCACCAAAAAGGCACTAGGTTTTGATTTCAGGACCTTAGAAGAATGACTATAAACTCTTGGTTACAAACATCCTACTGGATTTATGTGCTGAGTGTAGCATGATAGATACACAGTGGTCAATGGCTCGATGTCCAGATGCAAGATGGTGACAAGCGGTGTTTCTCAAGGGTCTGTACTGGGACCAGTGCTGTTTAATATCTTCATTAATGACACTGACAGTGGGATTGAGAGCCACCCTCAGCAAGTTCTCTGATCATACCAAGCCGGGTAGTGAGGTTGATATGTTAGAGGGAAGAGTTGCCATCCAGAGGGACCTGGACGAGCTGGAGAATTGGCCCCGGGTGAACCTCATGAGGTTCAACAAGGCCAAGTGCAAAATCCTGTACCTGACTTGGGACAATCCTAGTTATTGATACAGGCTAGGAGATGGTGTGCTGGAAAGCAGCCCTGAGGAAAAGGACTTGGGGGTACTGGTGGATGAAAGGATTAACATGAGCCACCAATGTGCATCTGCAGCCCAGAAGGGCAACCACATCTTGGGCTGCATCACAAGAAGCGTGGCCAGCAGGGCCGGGGAGGTGATTCTGCCCCTCTACTGTGCTCTGGTGAGACCTCACCTGGATACTGCGTCCAGCTTTGGAGTACCCAACATAAAAAAGACATTGAAGTGCTGGAGTGGGTCCAGAGGAGGCCACAAAGATGATCAAGTGGCTGGAGCACCTCTCCTGTGAAGACAGGCTGAGAGAGTTGGGGTTGTTCAGCCTGGAAAAGAGAAGGCTTAGGGAGACATTATTGCGACCTTCCAATAACTGAAAGGTGCCTGTAAGAAAGCTGGGGAAGAGCTGTTCACTAGGGCGTGTAGCACTAGGAAGAAGGGTGATGGTTTTAAACTAGAAAAGGGTAGATTTAAGTTGTCTTCAACACAAGGGTGATAGATCACTGGCACAGGTTGTCCAGAGAGATGGTGGAGGCCCCATCCTTGGAGATACTCAAGGTCAGTCTTGATGGGGCTCTGAGCAACCTGATCTAGTAACAATGTCCCTGCTCACTGCAGGGGTTGGACTGGATGAGCTTTAAAGGTCCCTTCCAACCCAACACATTCTATGGTTCTATGCAACCCACTTTGATGCTAACTGGTGTTTGCAGAACTAAAAAAAAATAAAATCCCTGCTGCTGCAGGGGCTGCTTATATTTCTCTTTTTTGGCTCAACAGATAAGACTTCACTTGTGAATTTTAGTTTATTTCCAAAAGAGTGAAACATTATTTGTGCACACCTGAGTTCCCCAGATCAGGTTTGAAGTTTAAATTCTATAGTAGTCATGATTTTAGTATAATAAATATGTCAAAGAGAATTTCCATTATTTACTGAGACGAAACATGCCAGATGCCTTCACTTAACTTCCATTCATGGAAATATTAAAACCAGTGAAAGGTTAAACAGGATATTAAAACTTTTCCTCTTCTCAAACACACAAGGAGTTCAGCCATTTGATTATGGTAATTAAAGTGACGAAGAACAGCTGAGCTCAACTGAACTAGTCTAAAGTAGCCCACTAATGAACAGGCACAGAAAAAGAACGTCTAGTAGAGACCCAAAGTGCAGCAATGCTTGCTTTCAGAGACAGCTTGTTCATTTTCCTCAGAGTTTAATACAGCCCTTCTCACATTTTGACACTGAAAATACAATCCAAATTAACTTCACACCTGAATCAAGATTAGACTAAATGTTCAAAGGTTTGAGAACCAGCCACTATGTAAGATGCTTCCAAAATGCCACAGACAGTTCTCATGCTGTATCAGACAACCAGAATCCAGAAGCAGAAAGAGTTTTGGTTATGGAACTGCAAACCATGAAGGTGAATGTCACAAGCAACAAGAATTTTTGAATGAACTTCAATGTTCAACTTCAACTTTTATGTGCTTCATAAATACAGCATTCCGTGTCCAATGAGACTAAAGTTAAACGCTAAAGTATTTGATCTCAGATGTTAAAACTTAAGGTAGTCTTCTTTATAGCACTGAAAGACACAACTCCCTTTAGCTATCTCAGAGTAGAAAAAGAATATGGATTTACCTTGTAAAGGTCTCTATTCTACTTCCAATTGCTTAGATGACTGCTTAGACTATGTTCTCCCCTTTCTCTCTGTGTACTATCAATGATGGGCAGAAAAGAACACAAAAGGGCTCAATGAAAACCAGAAGGTGATGTGCTGGCAGAAAGAAAGTAAAATTACTTTTTTAGCCAATATCTGTTTCATCCAAACTCAAGTTTTTAGAAAGAAAAAGCCAAAGTGTGACAAATCTTGTATCTTTAGACGTTAAAATTATTTTGACACTATTTAAAAAAAAAAAAAAGTGGCATAGGTTACATCTTGTCCACATTGAAATTGCCAGCAAAATTTCTTCTGATGTAAATTCATTTAGGAACTAGCTTTTAAAAAACAGGGGTGGGAAGGAAAAATAATCAGAAAGTGTCTCTGTAAATCACAGAACTATGAGACTAAAACTGGCAGCAATCACTCTGAAAGCATCCTGCAGCAATATACAGCAAAATGAAGATGGTGATGTCACAAAAAAAACCCAAACTGCAGAAGACGAAAGTGAACAGACTACGGAGGGACTGAACAGTAACACTTCTGCTCTAAATTGAAGCTCTAAATGCCACACTACAAGTGGCAGAGAATGTTTCTACCACTTCAGGGCTCCCACTGAAGTTCCTTACTGCTTTCATGTATGTATAACAGGACAGTAAGGTCTTTGAAGGACTCCAGCTCATAACCTATGGAAAGAGAAAATATAATCTAATGTAGGAGAATCATCTATCACAATCAAAGTTAGAAGTTTCTCATTTATTCTAAGTCCTGTCTGGATGGAAAAACTTTGTAAGGTTTCTGTACTTACTAGTGCAGGACTTTTCAAGCAAGATTAATAAAATACAGAAAAAATTTGATTTAGTTGAACCATGAGAAACTTGGACCAAATTTCACTTTCAGTTGTATCACTACAGATCTATCATTTAACTAAATGAATTTTATGTTATACAGCATCAGTCTCTTGAATTGTCAAGCTCTTCAATGTCTGCCTATTTCTAAAGTTAGGTCACAAAATAAAGAAAATGGATAGATTTCTGCTCGCAGACAGCATTAAACTCTCAAAATGTGTTGAGTTGTACAAATCAGGCCTTCAGCTGCTACACCTAGTAGCTTGCTTTCATACTAGGTATAATTAGATAACTACGATTAGTGCATTTGCCTTTCTTCACTTACAGTTTCTAAGACAACTGCAAAAGCTCTAAAAGACAAAGCAAGATTAAGGTAGAAGCAAGAAGAGTTCCTTTGCCATGAGCAATAACAGCAGGAAATACAGGCAGAAATCTTTTATTGACAGGGAATGGAGAAGTGGCCCCAGCCAGCCTGAACTACTGAAAGGTGTGCTGGGGAGAGAGATGCCGGGCAGCTTCAATCTACTCTCTCCAATTGTGCTGCAACTCATTTGGCAGGACAGTTGTTTGGCCACCTTCAGAGATTTGTGGTCTTAATTTGCATTCATTATCAGATAGATCAAAATGTTCATCTGACTGTCTAGCTTAGGAACAAGCTGTCTAAATATTTTGTCAACTTGTGCTGCAACTGGCATGAGGACAATTTAGCTTTCTGATTTCCTTTTGTCTTAGATAATCTTTTAAGAGAAGAGAGATTGAAGGGGTCAGTAGATGATTGCATTCTTTTCCTAGCAGCACTTCTGTATCAAGTTACAATTAGTTTATTGTACAATTATATTTTATCCTTACCAACTACCACAAATGAAGCTTGAACTGTGGAAAGATGCTATAGCACATACAAGCTTAAATACTGAATTACATATTATTGTACAGGAAAGAGTGAACCAACTAAATATAAAGCCAGCAACCTAGCCCAAAGTATAACACAGACTAACGTTCACTTAAAGAAATAGGGGAAAAAAATCCCACAATGCATTACACATGCATAATTATATTTGCATAGCAATTCACAAGCCAAAAGACTTTTGTACTGTGATTTTTCCAGAGGTCATTGAATCAACAACCTATAATTCAGTTGTATACAACATCATAAATGGAAAACAGTTGCTCAATTTCATGGTCTAACGTTTGTCCTCCTGTATTTCAGTTCTATGGGACTTGAAGCCAGAAAACTTGTCTGTTTGCATATTTAGATCCCGTGACTGTTGCATGAAGTCAATTAAGCCAACATTATTTACCAAGATATCATCGTCCCCAATAAAACATGCACTTACATTTTAAAATAACAAATGCAAAGTTCAAAAGGACTCCTGTGAATATACAAAATGAGTATAGGATTTATGAGAAACTGATGGGAGGAAAAGATGTTTATTTAAGTGTCATAGGATGAGATATTAGCCTGTCAGCTATGCACATAACAACTAAATTGAATCAAAAGAACAGCTCATAGGGTTTTGTTACTTTATAGAAAGGAGCAGTGTTACAGATGACTGAAGAGATATTTTAAACAAGTCAAAAGCAGCAGCTGAAAAACACCACAATTAGTAAAACAGGTAAGAGCATACAGTGTTCTTCTGAAGAATCAGTAATCAAAATAAACAGCATACTAGGTTACCATTATAACATAAAACAAAGCAAGTTCTACTGGGATATATTGAGCAATATTTTTGCACTTGTCCTTATATTGTTCCAAAATATCAATGTTTTGTGTCTTTTGTTTTGTCTTGAGAATAAGAAGGACTAGAAGGCAGCATTGCTTATTTGGTGCCCTGAAGAAATCCTATTAGCTTTAGATGCACAATACTATACAGGAAGGCTGCTTAAATTTTTAACTTCCATTATGAAGGCAATCTGAGTCACAAGCATAATGTCTTTCTCAGAGACAGAACAGGACACCCCTCTCCCATTTTCAAGTAAAAAAATCCAGCATGAAAAATACAGTTTCAAAAAGAATCCAAATATTTTAATTTTTTTTTTAAGAATAAATGTAGACAGCAAACTGCCCTAACTTCAAGCAAGTACATGTGCTGGTCCTAATTCTGAGAATAGCCTCAGCTGCTCCAGAAAAGATAAGGACATTCTACAAAGTCCTCTTAAAGTTAAGGCAAGTGCTATCAGGGAGCATAAAATCCCAACATCCCCACTTCAACCCAAAGGTTCCAGACCTATCAAACTTATCAGTCCTTGAAATGCATGGCAGGGAACCAGCAGATCCCATGAGCCTTCACTTAACAGGGAACTATTTCCACTTCCATTCCAGCTCTGAAAATAAGATTACGGAATATTTACAGTATTCTGGCCAACAAACCACAACTACTGAAAACCTATGATTTTTAGCACCCTAGAAGATAACCAGGCAAGTTTCTGACAGATAATGACTGATCATTAGTGGAAGTGTGTTGAAATAGGTGCATTTTTTCTTCACCAAAACCCCACCTGTTTGATTTAAAAATTTCCAAGCTGCCTACTCAGAATCACAATTTTGCTGTATCACAAGTATCTTTGTTTCCTACTCTTTCTCAGAAATAACTTTGCGGTTTCACATCAGCTCTCACCAAACTAGATTTTCAGTGAGAACTTGATTGGCCAAACAAACAGCACTGACACGTTCACACACTACAAGTTAAATCCAAATGTTACTTACATGCAAGCAGTATTTTATCCTAGTGACACAAAGCAGGTGATGGCATCTTCTCACAAGAGGTAACAGCAATTCTGCAGAGACTTAAAGGAGTTTCCCCAGTGGTCACCTTGAACCTGTTTTCTAATTTTGCACATTTAGAGTGCTATTTTCTGCCAGATGTTTGCTATCTCTCTCATCAGTGTGTCTTCACTTGCATTTTGGAGACAACACCTTCCACCTGGAACAGAAATCCTCCGTACTCCGTATTCCAGTCTGTCCTAAGGGCTCTCATCTTCTACTCTCCTAATCTTAACTCATCTCATGAGAGAAGATACAAATACCTGGCATAATTTATAAGTTCCCTCACCAATTTAGAAGCAATTCTTTCTCTGTTTATAATCCTCTGCCCAGCAGCCACTTAATTTTGAAATGCTTTGGTTTGAGGGTGTTTATTTTTACTTTCCCACTCTTTAACCAAATTAATAATAATTGAAAACTTGATTTAAAAGGTCATTCTGGAAGACTGTGTATAATAAAAATGAAATTAAAGAAGTCTTTAAAGAGTAGAGTTCAGTCCTTCATATCTAGGCCTCATGGATGAGAGATTCTTAAGGTGAGTCCATGATATCCAGTATCAAATGGAATCTTCAAGTCTCCTGTATCAAAAGTCCGCAATTGTGCGCTCTCTTCATACAGACTTGTGTTGCCACTGATTTTAAGACAAAACACATTCTGATAAAGCTGGGCTCTATACTCTTTAGGTTTTCAATCTTTTGAGTTGGCTGCCTGGCATTCTACAATAACTGTTTTTAGATACTCACTACAAGAGGGAAATGGGTGTCAAACTCTTTCTTATACAACCATATACAATATTCTTGTACAAGGGGTCTGTACTATTCGTCTGTAACTCACATGACCTAGTGATTACTGTATAAACAATCTCTTAAAGCATTAGGAAGAAACTTCTCAAATTGTGGCTGAAGGATGTTGGTCACAGCTCACATTTTCATCAACTTTATACACACTTGGTTGTCAAAAGGAAAAGTGTCAGGTGATGACTAGTTATTAAAGCACAAGAAGCAGCATGTTGGGCACAAAGACTTTTCTCATCTAGTTAAGATGCTGCTGACATTGGTCTTTTGGGATAAAAGTTGCCTACGGGCTCCCTAATCAGACTTTCTTCCCCATCATTCACAGCACTGACTAGTCATACCAGTAACAACATGTTTAAATTACTTTGATGAGGTTTAATTACTGCATTTGATGACACCTGCATGATAGTATTTCATAACAGTGTGAAATTGTAACTGCTTTCTATACTACAGAATATAACACACATTCAAGTGTGAAAAAAAGAATGCTGTTACTGTCTTTATATATTTTTTTAACCAAAGATATTAGATTATCTTCCACACTATCACTAAGCTAGCAAAACCTCATTAATGTTTATCAGTTTGGAAAGGGCAGTGTCAGGAGGAAGGAGCCAGGCTCTGCTCTGGGATGTCCAATGCCAGGACAAGGGGCAATGGTCCCAAGCTGGAGCATAGGAGGTTCAACCTGAATATGAGGAAAAGCTTTTTCACTGTGAGGGCGGAAGAGCATGGCCCAGGCTGCCCAGAGAGGTTGTGGAGTCTCCTTCTCTGGAGACATTCAAAACCCGCCTGGACGTGTTCCTGTGTGATCCTGCTCTGGCAGGGGTTGGACTGGGGGAGTTTTCGAGGTCCCTTTCAACTGTTAATATTCTGTGAAAACAAATAGCATCAATTCTTTGCCATGTTTTCTACACTCTCTTGGGTTTAAAGTTGCTAAGATAAGCTTCAGTCGTCTATACAACCAGCAGATATCCAATGTTCAGATCTTTATCTCCTACTGAAAGTTCTTGGTGCAGTTGGAAGGACTGAATGGAAGATAAGTGTTGGTCTTCTGAGATCAAATAAACACATGACCTCAGTTAACAACCTGCTGATATCTGGGCTGTACCCTTGCTAACGTGATAAAATAAATTCTTAAGGTTTTTTTCCAAATCTCCTCAAAAACTGAGCAAGTCTATGCACATACATTGCAAAGCCACATGTAAAATTGTAGGTTTCAATGATCATTAGAAATGCTGGTGCTTGGTTCCCTAAGGATTTGTGTCTCACTGGGGTGCAGCAATACTGTTGGGCAGCCCTGAAATTTCAGAGGAATTCCCACTTCATCAGTGTCAGCTCCCCTGCCTTGTCTTCTACAGCTCTTGTCCTGCTGCAGTTGCTTCAGCTTCTTACCACACCTCAGCAAGCAGCACCAGGTAAGGAAGGAGCTAGATATGCCTCTGAATCATGGTTCAAACAGCACACAGTACAAGCAAACGGTGCCAAAATTGAGGGAGGCAAAATATTTAACCAAATTTACACAAGTGCAGTGGTGCAGTCCAGAACAGAACCCAAATCTCCTGATTCCCAGTCCAGAGCATGAACTGAACATTACATAAATTTCCATTGTGTTCTTGGGCTGCCTTTGTATTACCTAGAGAATGTCCCTATCTGGAAACAATTGCATTTCTTTTTCATCCCTGTGAAGGTGAAATCTTTAATATTTACAGTCCACTTTCAAAGGACCAACACCTAAAACGATGACAATGAAGTAAAATGGTAAATGATGGAATTTCACCCAGAGATTAAATACAACTTTAACTTCTTTCCAGCTGTACACTTGACATTTTCCTAGACTTTCTCTGAAATACATATGGTAATGAAGATAAGGAAGAAGAAAGATTTGTCCAGAAAATTGTGTATGTTTCTCCTGAAAAAACATGCATGTTAGTCAAAGTTCTCCTTATGTCTCGGGCTAGAAAGAAGTTCCATTACTACTAGACTCGAACTCCATTTTCACCATCAGCCCCTGCTACTCAAGGCAAAAGGACAGAACTATTACTATTTATCATGTGACTCCAAAATGCCCCTCCATGTCTCAAAGAGAAAAGCAATTTTTCTCAACTAAAAGATAAGCAACAGTTATTTTTCTTTATCGCACATGCTGGTCATTCTCTTTAGAGTGACTGCAATCTTACATCACTCCCTTTGAGAGCTGATAATGAAATGGTAAGAAAAAGGGTTACTTCATGGAAGAGTATGTGCAATAGTTTTCATTTTGTCAAAAAATAATTAAAAAAAAGGAAAGAAAGCCAAATATCTTCAGAGGATAATATATTCTTCAAACAATTCCAGACAGCACCACTCTTGGCAAATATCTAAATGTTTAATTATTACAGTAGATTTACTATATGCATACAGTAGACACATTCAAGGCTAACTCTTAACCTCAGCTGCTTAAATTTCCTAGATTACTTTAATTAGGGAAAGTCGCAGGTCCAGACTCAACTACAAAGAAAGAACATAGCAGAACATGTACCAGTATGTAAAGTGCAAGGTGTTCCCTTAAGACATGGTGAAATCCTTGCCATGCTGAATTCAGGGTGAACTTTAGGTACTGACTCCGGCAGAGTCAGGATTTCACTGGTGTGTTTTCAGCAGCTCAGTCTCTGCTTCCTTCTCATTCACATAGAGGGAACAGTATCAGAGAGTGGTTTGGGTTGGAAGGGACCTCAGAGATCATCTGGTCCAGCCCCCCTGCCATGGGCAGGAACACCACAAGGGAAGTATGAATTGCTCCAGCATCACACCAAATGAGGGACATCCCTGCATAGTTACTGTAGGGAAGAAAACCCAAGAACTTGCTTGTGTGTGTAATATTCACTGTTCCCCCTAACTCCCCTGTTCAGTGGAAGGAATAAGAAAGCACAGACTGAACGCTCCTGCTCTCTGTGCAGTCTGCTGGGCCAGCCTTTGCAAAAAGTCAGACCTCAGTGATTCATGCGAATAAGTTCAAAACTAATAAAGACCAACCAACAGAAGGTTACTGTAAATGAAGAGATCGCTATCTCTACTTACAGGTGAAAAGGGAACATTCTTTTGGAAAAATGAAGTACCGACATGATGAAAAAAATACTTGTCAGTGCAGTGATGAGTATATAAGATGATGAATAAACATAAGAAGAATATGCCTCAACTGCCCCAAAATAAAGGTGAGCTTAATATTCCAAGATTGAAAGGGAAGATTCATACAACACATTTGGAAACAGATCATTAACCAATACAGATTACTGTAGTTTCACAATTGAATAATTATTTTGATGCATTTTTTATCCCCAAAGGCATTTGTTTCTAAGATAAAGCAGATGAACCAGTGACAGGCATACCTGGGAGGAAGTGTCTGGAATATTTTCCTTCAGGGTTAAGCTCCAATCTATAAGGCTTTAACAGTCAGGAAAAAAAGAAGAGTGTTTCTCAATCAAATATTAAAAAAACTAGAAATTTTAGTTTTATGGAACACATACGAAAAATTGTGTGCTTGAAAAAAGATGCAATGAAGTAGGCTTAGACTGGGTTGGAAGGAAGTAGAATAACACTGCAAGTATATCACACAGAATCACACAGAATATTAGGAGCTGGAAGGGACCTCGAAAGCTCCCCCAGTCCAACCCCTGCCAGAGCAGGATCACCAGAGCAGTCACACAGGAACACGGCCAGGGCTTTGGGTGTCTCCAGAGAAGGAGACTCCACAACCTCTCTGGGCAGCCTGGGCCATGCTCTGCCACCCTCACACTCACAAACTTTGGCCTCATCTTCAGCTTGAACCTCCTGTGCTCCAGCTTGGGACCATTGCCCCTTGTCCTGGCATTGGACATCCCAGAGCAGAGCCTGGCTCCTTCCTCCTGACACTTGCCCTTTCCAAATTGATCCCCATGAATGAGGGCACCCCTCAGTCTCCTCTGCTCCAAGCTCAAGAGACCCAGCTCCCTCAGCCGCTCCTCAGCAGGAGATGCTCCACTCCCTCCATCATCTTTGTGGCCCCACTGGACTCTTTCAAGCAGTTCCTGTCCTTGAACTGAGGGCCCAGAACTGGACACAATATTGCAGATGTGGTCTCACCAGGGCAGGGCAGAGGGGGAGAACCTCTCTCAACTACAACCACCCCCTTCTCATCCACCCCAGG
>NW_010210116.1:0-3856 GCF_000695765.1 Mesitornis unicolor
ATCCCTAACGGTCTGGGATTCTGTGAACTCACACCCACATCTGTGCGTCTTGGAGGAGCAAAACCCACCCGCGTTGATGCATCTCAGACACCACGCTACCAGTGCAAGGATCTCAACTGAGTTGCTTTTACTGCCACAATAAATGCCTTGGAAAAGTTGCTCTTTAGTTCCTCATTCATAAGGAAAAAAAAAAGGAAGAAAACCCACCAGGGTGTTGAGATCCCACAAGGCCTTTAACGGCACCTCGGGGTGCTCCAAATTTTGCCTCTGCCTTCGGTATGAAAGCAAAACCTGGCTAACGAGAGAAGGCCAAAAGTGAAACAGGAGTGTGTGGGCTGAAAGGATCAGAATTTCCCAAAGACATGAACTAGTCTGATTACTAAGAAATGGGAAGTTCCTGGCAATTTCTCTGAAAACCTGCTTTGGAAGTTGTTTTTTTTTCAAAAACGTGGGCACAAGTCTGAAGTGCTGCCTGCTAAGGGCTGCCAGATTGGGATGGGAACATGGGGCTGGATGAAGCCTTTTCTGGGAGGGGATGGAGGAGCAAGACCACAACCGGGATAATTTCTACCGCAGACCATCACAGGGCAGGGAAATTCAGGAGGATCATCAACAGGAGCAAGTGTGGATGAAATGAAATAGGATCACCCGGAGGAGGAGTTATTTGGAGCTCCCATCCACTGTCTCCTGGCAGAGGCCGAGTTACCACAAAGCAGATGGCTTGAAGGATGTCACATAGCTCTTCTCCTGCCAGGGGACTTCCACAGTGCTGGTGGGGACAGCCCATAGCCACGCACAACCCCATAGAGGAGGAGCTGGCAGGGGACACAGGCTGAAAGCACCACCTCCAGCCTCCCGGGGATTTCTGCCACCCAGCGATCCCATCTTGTTCACGCTGTCCCTACCGCAAGGCTCAACTCCATCAACCACGTCCCTTAGTCACAGCTACGGTTTCCTTCTGGGAAACGGCTGGCCTTGCTTCCGACTGTCTGACCTGAAGTCACCTCCATCTCCAGCCCCATCTACAAACAGAGCGGTACCCAAAGCCTTATGGTGCCCAAATCCCCCAAACCCAAATTTACCCTGGTGTAATGCACTGCCCTGGCTGGACAAAGCCAGCTGGAGGAAAGGGAACTGGAGAATTCAGCTTTTAGCACCCAGATGGCCAGGTGACAAGGACAGCAGAAGAGCAAAGGCCTCCGAGCACCAGAGGGATGTGTTGTTTGCCTCTTCCCTGCCTTTGCTAGGTGTACAACATCCTTTCACCCTGTCAGGAATATCCCCAACACTTCAGCAACATGGTTCACACCTCGGCCCTGGCCTCTGATGTAATACCAGTTTATTCACTTACTTAGGTCACCACTAAACTTGACTCCACGTCCACAACCACCACAGAGCTTCTTTCGAATGGGTACGCCATGGCTCAGCAGCACAGGGGCACTGGGACCTCCTCCACCCAGCGCAAAGCTTCACACTTAGCCAGACACACAGAGCCAGTAACATCTCTAGTTTTTCACATAAATCAGTAGCACACACTGAACCCAAGCTGATCTGCAGTCTTCAACCTCACCCACCAATGTACATTAAATATGCAAGCTGCCCTGTTTTACTTCCCTTTGATCCAGAATCAGTCAACACCACTTAAGGATATTAATTTAGTTTTTCTGCATCCTCTGTGTGGTTTCAGGCAACTTTTGTGCCGCAAAAAACCCATTTCAAAAAATCATCATTATTGTCTCATGTGCTTGAGGGGAGCAGAAAGCCCTCACCGCTCTCTGCAGACTCCCCAGATCCAGCAAAACAAACCTGAGAGGTGTGGGTCAAGTCCAGAGGGCTGAGTGGAACAAGCCGTCGCACACCTCCTTTCCTCAGCCTGCTATAAATATGTATTACGGGCTCGCTCAGCCGAGGAGTAACAAAACAAGGAAAATTAAGACAAAGAGGATTACCCAAGCGTAATTTCCCCCTTTAATTTTTTTATACAAAGGCCTGATGTTAATTGGGGATTCTTGGTGACAAGAAGGCTGCGAGAAACTTAGCCCAATGTTTAAAAACTAAATCCCAGGAGATTTTACTGTGCTGTAAGTGCCTTTCTCTGGGACTTTTCCCCTAAAGCCTTCCAGGTCTTGGCATTTATCCGTGTTTTCCTATCAGGAGCCCAAGGCCAAACTGCTTGTCCCTGATGGATACTGCAGGGCACTGTTGCTGGGCCAGGCAATGGGGAAGCCGTGGTCATCCATCCATTGGCCACCAAAGGTCCAGGCAAATCCAGCCCCACAGTGCTGGCGAAGCCCGTGGGATTACGTGGGAATCTGAGTATCTTTTAATAGACTGACTACAGCTTTCTGGCACCCGTCTCCATCAGGTGAGGCAAATTTGAAAACATTATAATTCAGAATGGGCTCCAAGTGGGAAGGCAGGGAACGCCAGGAAAGACGGGAAGTGACTTATCCTTGAAATATGAAGTATTGTTCAATAGGGAAGGCAGTCAGGATGCGGCCGATCAGCCAAGCCCCTGCCGCACACGCTCAGCCCCACAAATACCCCCAACTCTGCAAAGGTTCCCAGCAAATTCCCAGTACAACCTGTTACAGCACAGCCCTCATTTCCCAGGAACTGGAGAACAACCCTTCTGTTTTGATTGAGATGATACCCTGATTAAATCCATCAAACCCACTTGCTGCAGGCACCAGCATGGTGGATGCCACATTCCTGATCGATCTTCCAAAAAGCCACTCAAATCACTGAGCTGGGAAAGACAGTGGGGTTTGTTTTGCATTAAGAAAATTTTGCATTAAAAATTATTATAAACTCATTTTTTATTTTTTTTTTGTTTTCATTATTTTGGGGTATTATCAGCCTCTCCGACACAATGGATTTTCTGCCTCCCTTATTTCTATGAGATTTCTTGTTCAGGCTCTGGCAGTGGCCAGGGAGTCAGAGTGATGGAGAGCAGAGTGCTGCTGAGACAAGTTAGAGTCACAGAATCATGAAAAGACCCTTAAAATCATCATTTCCTCTCCTTCAATATGCACCCCATCACACTGTCTTGTCACAAGTTGCATTTTTCTCCCTTCAATGCACGACCAAATCCTTGGTGTAATTTTTCCCCTAACTTTGTAAGGCACAAGGCAACTGAGCAGCTGGCCAGATAGAGCCTCATACCAACTTTATCCCAGTTTTAGGACAAGGAGAAAAATAATAATGATTAAAAAAATCCCCTGCCACCAGCCCCAAAAAACATTCCTGTTGATTTCTCGCTTGCTCCATAACTGCTGGCTTTGCAGAAAAATATGGAAAAAACCTGATGAAGCAATATGGTCTGCACGGTGCCCTGTGGAAACAGGGTCAAGCCCTGGCAACTTTGGGCAGCTGCTGCTGAATTGAATGGGGTGGAAACAAGGGGTGAGCCCTTGCCCAGCTGGGCACAGCCCTCTGGGAGTTTGTCCCCTGCCCTCAAGGATGCTGCAGGGCACAGTCCTGTGTAAAATGTAAAGCATTGGGCTTGGCTTCCAAAAAGGCCCGGAGCAGCATCTCCTAAAAAAAAAAAAATACCTGGAAGGACAACCCAAATCTTGCTGAGGATTCGGACAGAAACTATCAACAACTTAATAGCGGTTGGCAGTCTTTGCTGTTTCCAGATGCAAGGCTTGAAAGCATCTCGGGGCTGATTTATCTGACTGCCCACAGAACCCCTCAGAATTAAATAAATGCTGCCATGAGTGACTGTTTCCAAATGCAGCTCGGAAAGTTTTGTGAAGGCAGCAGTGAAGGGCTCAGCCTCCCGCAAAGCATGGCCAGGGCAGCTCCGCATTGTAACATAGTTAAGAGGAAATGGCCAAAACGTTTACTGAAG
>NW_010210117.1:0-216 GCF_000695765.1 Mesitornis unicolor
AGAGACGCGTTACCTGGACTTTGATATTGTGTCCAGTGGGACGCCATCGCAGGTAAGGCTTTGGTGAGTAAATAGCGCTCAGCTCTGCCCAAATCTCCCCTGGGCTGGTTCCCCCGCTGGTTCCTAAAAGGTTTCTGCGTAGGCGATGGCAGCGCAACGTCGCGGGGATGCTCGTGGAGCGGCTGGGGCGAGGGCCCCCGAAACGAGAGAAAACCC
>NW_010210117.1:247-2820 GCF_000695765.1 Mesitornis unicolor
GCCAGGTGGGTGTAGGAAACGGGGGCCGCCGTGCCCAGCTGCGTACGGGTCACACGTTTGGGTGTTGCCACAACTTTGTCTCTCACACGGGTTCGGGGCTCTTTTGGGCCTTGGTTTCTTTTGATATGCAGAAGGTGTGTTCAGTCCTCAGCTTTGACTGTGGCTTCCATGCTGTTTGTTTCCCAGGCATCTGGGATGGTTTTGTTGGATCAGTAGCAACGGCAGAACTGGGTTTTGGTCCTTTTTTCTTGTTGCTCTGATGCGTTTGTGCTGGTCAAGAAACGGGAAGAGATCAAAAGGGCTAGCAAGTTGTTGTTTTGTGGCACCCAAGAGTCAGGGAAAAGGAAAGCCATGCTCTTGAGGCTTCGTAGCACATCCCGAGCGGGGACAGCACAGTAATGAAGGAGGTGCTTCTGGTTTTTAGGAGTGCTCACATCTGGTTTTGTCCTTGGCAGCAGACAGGCTTCTGCCTGGGGAAAGGACGGCGAGGGTCTTTGTGCAGGTCTGAGGATCCCCAAGTGGGGACGGTCGTCTGTGGTAGAGCGAGTCCAGTGGGAGTGGTGGTGACCAGGCCCCTGAGGATGGGTATGGAGGTATCGGGGCTGTCTCCATCTCCTATTGCCTTTAATGGGAATTTTGTTGCGGCTCCAGGTGATAGAGCAAGGAGCGTCCAGGTTTGAGATGTGAAGAGCACATGAAAGAGGGAGAGGCTGTTTGATGGATGCATTTATCTATTCATTTCTTGACATGTGTCTTGGTGGCGGGGAGAGGACTGGATGTCATGCCCTGAATATGTTCTTTACCGTCCCTGGACATAGCAGCCGAGGTCCTTGTCCTTAGACTGGGTCAGGCATCGCTGAGGGCCACGGAGGAAGGGAGGGAGGCAGCAGGCGACTCATGGTGGAAAGGGACAGTGGTGCCTTCCTGGTGCTTGAAGGGATGAAGCGAGCATAGCATCACGTTGTGTTGCAAGCCAGGGTGTCCATAGGTGCTTCTCTCTGGTGGAGGCAGCTCCATTGCTGGATATGCGGCAGAACTGGCACAGCAAGATGGGGAGAAGAGTCAGCGAGGCCTGGTCGGTGTCAGGATGCACTGGGGGGGTTTGTGTTCCAGTGGCGAGTGTTGTTTCATGGTCCCTGTGGTTTTATTGGATCACTACTGGTTTCCTGATTATTTTTTTTAAATAAAGGCTCAAAGCAGAGAGGTTTTCCCATAGTGACCACCCATACCTCTTGATTCGCTGCAGGTACGCTCGAGGAAAGCCTCTTGTCCCCAGCAGGGACAGGAAAGAGAGCACGGAGCTTGGGACATAGCCAGTTCTGCACCAGAGGCAGGGAGGCTTTTTGCCAGGCTCCTACAGCCCAGAGAGCCCCTGTGGCAGGGTTTGGGGAGCCCGGGACGGTGCAGTGTGGCTGTTGGGTTTTGGGAAGCACTCACCTTTCTGTCTGGGTCACTGGAGGGGGACAGCAGAGGCGTCCCCAAAACGTGAGGTCGCAGTGGCTGGTAACGGTGCTGGGTTGGAGCTGTTTGCTTTGCCACTGCCGTCCACGCTGGGGAAGCTTGTGTTGGGGTTTGGGGATAAACTTTCAGGACTGGACTTTATTCACGTGTCAGGGAAGGCAAAGGGAGGTGCGGTCCCACCAAAGGGACGGCACAAAGCAAGCAACCCTTGGATGGGTCCAGCGTAGTCCTGCAGCCCCCAGTCCCCCCAACATGCCCCCCAGCAGCCTTCCCATCCTGGAGCATACATAAAGTAGGGAAAAAGGGAGTCTCATCCATTTGGCATCCATTTGGCAGCCACACAAGCTCTGCCAGCAGCATGCAGCAAAAGAGGTGATGAGGCACCTGCAGGTGATGGGGTGATGCTGTCCTGCATCTTGCAGCTCGTAGTCACGTCGGGGAGATGCTGAGGGTCGCGGCACTTTTTATCCTCTCGGTCCTCACCATCTTTGTCCTTCAACAAAGATTTTGTCCGTGTTGTGCGTCGTCAGATCACGAGAGGAGCAAAACAAACACCCTTAAGTGCATGTCGTCCGCAGAGGCGTCCCTTGCGCGGGCGTAGGTTTAGTTGTCGGAGCAGGCGTCGTTACCAGATGATGGAGAAGATGCCAGGAAGAGCTCGTTCACCCGAAGGAGGCCCCCAGTCACGCTGCTTTTGCCAACTGTAGGTGAGCGACGACAGCCAAGGTGGTCCTTACCCCACGAGGGCTCTGTGAAACAGGTACGTGCTCATCGGTGGCCGGGGGGTGAAGGCGAGCGTCACTGGTGGAGGCGGGAGACGGGGCGAGGGACGACCCATCCGGCAGGGTCCCCTGGTAGGGGGGTCTCAAAGCATCCCCATCACAGGGTGAGGCTACAACAGGGACGGAGGTGCTGGGCACCGACTCCCTCCCCGGGGTCCGCAAAGCAAAGCCCCGAAGGTACAAAGTTCGTCAAACTTTATTGATACACTGCACAATCACAACCATCTCTTATTCTTGCCGAATTAGAAAAGGTTACAACTACAATGTAACATGCACAAATCTCAGGTAGTATAGCCACCCTTGGAATACAACGATCGACGGAAACTCCAG
>NW_010210118.1:0-3164 GCF_000695765.1 Mesitornis unicolor
TTATAGCTAATTTATTAACACTTACCCCCGAAATCATGGACCCGACCCCCGCGGTGCCCCCCGTCTCCATGACGCCCTTCCTCTGGATGCTGGTCCTGGGCTTCATCATCGCCTTCATCCTGGCCTTCTCAGTGGGCGCCAACGATGTGGCCAACTCCTTTGGCACGGCGGTGGGCTCGGGGGTGGTGACCCTGCGGCAAGCCTGCATCCTGGCCAGCATCTTCGAGACTGTGGGCTCTGTCCTGCTGGGAGCCAAAGTCAGTGAGACCATCCGGAAGGGGCTGATCGATGTGGAGATGTACAACTCCAAGCAGCAGCTGCTGATGGCGGGGTCCATCAGCGCCATGTTCGGTGAAGATCGGGCGTCAAAATGGGGGAGGAAGGTGCCCCATGGTACCCCGGTGATGGCTTTCTTACCAGGCTTCTCCTCTTCCAGGCTCTGCTGTGTGGCAGCTCGTGGCTTCGTTCTTGAAGCTCCCCATTTCTGGTACCCACTGCATCGTCGGAGCGACCATCGGCTTTTCGCTGGTGGCCAAGGGGCAAGAAGGAGTCAAGTGGTCTGAGCTGCTAAAGATTGGTAGGTTCAGCACCTGTGGCTCCTATTTTCCTGCCCCAGCCTTCCCTTTCCAGCTGTGGGATGCTGACCTTGTCTCTTGTCTCCTAGTGTTGTCCTGGTTCATCTCGCCCCTCCTTTCGGGCATAATGTCTGCGATCCTGTTCTTCCTTGTCCGCAGGTTCATCCTCTGTAAGGTAAGGGCTACCCACCCCCTTTTCTGGCATCTTGGGTGCTCCCTCCTCTGCCCTTTGGATGGGTTGGTTGGGTTTTGGGCACCAGAGCCACTCCAGGCAGCTCCACCCTGGTGCTGAATCCCTTCAGGAGGAGCTGAGGGGGAAATGCCCCTGTGACTGCTCCCCAAAGCAGAGCCTGGGAGGGAGGAGGCTTCACTTCACCCCCTGCAGCTTGGGGCCAGAAGCATCCTCAGCAGAAGCAGCTGAGCTTTCCAAGTAGTGAAGCAGCCCAGAGCTGATAAGGTCACAGCTTCTTGTGAGGCTGTTCCTAAATCCTTGTATGAGGCTGAGTCTTCTCTGTGTCACTGCAGATAAAGGTGGCAACCACCAGGAAGGGCTTTTTTTAACCCAAAAAGGGCCTGGGTAAACTGAGGGGCTGGCTTCAGGGACACATTTCCACTGTTTGGAGTGTCCAGAAGCCCAGGAAAAGGGGTTTAGCACCCAAAATGCTTGAAATGGAGGTAGCAGATTCAGAGATGCAAAGGTGGCAAGATGCTGACCCCGGAGCCAGCTGCGCAGAGGGACTCCAGCACTTCCCTCCGCGTATTTGCGGTTAACTTCAATTACCTTGGCTCTCGGCTCCGACTGTTTCTGGTTCAGGAGATGTTAAGATCTTATCGCTGCTGGTTCCTACCTGGCAGCCCTATAAAGCAGCTTGGTGTCCCTGCTGTCAGAGGAGCCTTGCGTAACCGGGCCGGCCCCGTCACGCTCTGCTCTGGTGCTGAATGGCCCGGTACTGCTGGGCGCTCGGTGACGCTGGGTGTTTGTACCCGCACTGGACCCCGCTCGCTGGGCAGCAGTGGAGATTAAGAGCTCCTCCTGCTGCGGCGAGGGCCTCTGAGCGCAGGTATGGGGTCAAGTAAGCTGCTTTGTGAGTAATGGACTCTTTTGTGTTGTCCAAGTCAGCTAGAAAGAGGTGAAGGCTTGGTCTGACAAACACTTTTGTCCGAAAGGGCCCGGGCAGTTGAAAGGAGCCACTTGTGCAGCTGGAAGCGGTGGCAGCCACAGACAGGGGCGGTTCACAGTGTCCCCTGGAGACACCCAGACCTCTGAATGGTCCTGGGTGGTCTCTGGGTGCCCCTGCTCTGGTGGGGGTGGCACTGGGTGATCTCCAGGGTGATCTGCGGCTCTGTGGAAAGCCCTGGGGTGCAGATGAGGCGCTGCAGCCTGGGGAGCGGTGGGACCCGTGGGACTCTGCCCCCTCCTCGTGCACCAATGGGGACAGCTCTTCACCGCCCCGGTTCTCTAAAAGCCACTGTGGCCGAGGCACAGGCCCCGTTGGGAAGGGGCTGCTGCCGGGCCCAGCGTTCCCCAGCGCTGCTGTGTTTTGCAGGCAGACCCCGTTCCCAACGGCCTGCGCGCTCTGCCCGTCTTCTACGCCTGCACCGTGGGCATCAACCTGTTCTCCATCATGTACACCGGTGCCCCCCGTAAGTACGCCTCGCGGTACCGCGACCTTGCTTCTCAAATTCTTTCCAAAGCCTCCATTAAATGCACGATTTACCCCTCTTTTGCTTTACAGGCCTGAGATCTCCTAGAAGGCGGCTGGCCTGGGCCGATTTCGGAAGGCTGCAGGCTAGCGTGCGCTGAGCTCTGGGCTAGGTAGTTGCCTGCCCAAAGAGAACTGCTCAAACTAAACCCTCCAGACCTTTCCCCTTAGACTTCCCAGGACTTGGCCAATATTTTGGCTCCCCTCCACTTATTTATTCCCCGAAGTCAGGTTTAGCTGGAGACACCCCTCGTAGTAGGGCAGTGAGGACGGAGGCTGTGCCTCCTCCTTCACCTTGGCCCCAAGGAACAAGTGATTATCCCTGGCGAGAAGCGCTGGTGCCTGTGCCCAGGAGTTTGTGTTTCGGTGCGAAAAGCCAAATTGCAGTGCTGGTCTGGCGCAGGGGCCGGTGGCTTTGCCTTTCTCCAGGGTGACTCGCCCTCGCTGGGTTTTTTGAGCGTTTCCATGGGTTTCTGCTTGTGGAGGAGCTGCAGGAGGTGGAGCGAGGGCAGCCTGCGCTGGCTCCGCAGGGTTTGCTCTGTGAACAGCTGGAAATGGCTTTTTGGAGGGGTTTTGGCTTCCCCTTCCCTTGGTGTTTCACCAGGGGCCAAGGCAGGGTCGCTGTGGTGCAGCACCAGGGTCACTTCACTGCTTGGCAGCCGGGGTGGCTCCGTGTTACCTCATGGGGCCGGATGAGCTGTGGAAGCGCAGGGCTCGTAGCCCCGAGCGAGCCGGCTTTGGCTTAGGAAATGAGGCAACGCGTGGGGCAGGGAGGTGGAAGCCATCGCCCACAGTGTGAAATGCAGGAGCGGGGCTGTCGCCAGCACCCGGGACCTGCCCGGGGCTGCAGGGGCCTCTGCCCCAGAAACCCTCTGCGAGGAGCGGC
>NW_010210119.1:0-4970 GCF_000695765.1 Mesitornis unicolor
CAAAAACCCCTCACAGAAAACTCAATACATTCCACCCCTCGTCACTGTGAATTATGTATTCAAGAATTATTATCAAAATTCACCTAAACAAAATCAGACTTCCCCACATAACATTTACAGCAATAATCATCAGGACAGTTCATACACAAAAACCACCCCCTGTCCCTTCACCACCAAGAAAAGAAAAATCCTTATGATCATGGAACATATTAACTTTGTCCAATCCATATTTTGCCCGTTACCTCTCCCAATTAAATATACTTATCTTAAAGTTGAGCCGTGCCGCACATTGGGCGCCAATTTATCCTGTCTCCATTTAAGGCTCAGGGCAAGCCCAGGGAGCATCATTTTCTCTCTGTTGTCCCCTACCCTCCCAGGGGAGGATTAAAAAAAGGGAATAGAGAAAAAGATGTTTCACACAAGGCTATAAGTTAAGACTGCAACAAGTTTAATGAAAAACAACAGGGAAAAGGAAAAGGGAATTAATAAAGGACAGAGGATGTTTAACTACATACAAAACCCAATCCCAGTAGTCTCGAGTGGAAATGTCCAAGCAGTGCCTCGTGGCCACTGCGACTGCTGTGACTCGTCACCAGGGACCACAGTGGTGCCAGGAACGGGTGGTGATGGATGCTGCCAAGCACGTGGAGGTAGCCCCAGCTGTCCTGAGATGCGACAGGAAGCAGCCCAGGAAGCCAGGAAAAGCCCTCAAAACTTCAGGCCTCCTCTGTTTTTTATAGATTGTGGCCGGAAAGGGGAGGGAACAGTACTGATCTCTGACCCCCCAGGGTCCTACAGACACCACCTCTCCTTCCCTTTCAGGCTGTTAACCCTTAAACCATTACAGCACTTGTCTGCTGTAGCAGACTAAACTGGTTAAAATCACCACAGAAAGTGGCAGGAAAGATCTTATCAATTGATTCATTTGCATGAGATCCTCCGGAAGTTTTACTTGTTGGTGATACTAAGAAAGAGATGTGACAGTGTGAAGTTAGGGTGATTTCTGGAGGAGGACATTGTCACAGCTGAATCACATCTTATTTCCAACCTTCTTCACAGTCACAGGAAGCATAACTGTTCAAGTCTTACTTATTTTTTTCTTACTTGTAAGGCAACAAAATTCAATTTTGTCTACATTGCTGAGAAGATGTGAGCCACTTCTGACTGGAAACTACAGAATTAACATTATCAGTAAATGTACTAAGCTGGGGCTGTTGCTTCAATCCATACATTTTTGTTCAGTAAGGGGATCTGCTTCTTTATTCCTGTAATTGTTGTAAAGCATTCTTCTACTACTGAAATGAATCCAGGCTTAATTTGGACAAAAATGTATTGCTAAGCTCAAGCCCAAAAGCAGACAATCCTCACTAAGATGCCCATTCTAGGGTGTCAAATATTAGAGTTTTCTGAGCTCCTTCAGCCAATGCTCTTTTCCTGACAAGTTTAAGAGCTTTTCCTGACAAGAGTTTTAAGAGCAGAAAAGATAACCCTCAAAATGAAAATCAGTAATTTGCAAATAAGGCCTTTAGAGTGTTTTATTTCTGTATTTTCCATTTGGAATGTAGGACAAATTATATTAGTACCGCAACCTTCTCTTTGGGTCTTACTAAATGTCAAATGTATCACTTTCATAATATCTTCCCAATTTGAATGAGTACTCTCTTTATATGCCTTAGCTATTTTCAGCTTAGGAAAGCCCACAAGAAATAATTTTTGCTTGGAGAATGTGGTGTTTACTGTGTTCTCCTTTCAAAACAGTTGCAAACATTTTAATGGAGAGAATAAAATAAAACATAAAATTCACCGAAACAGAATTACAGCTAAACTGCTCCTCATAATATTGCTAAAAATTCTCTTGCACAAATTTATACGACTGTAAGCCAGTTAAAACCTGCATATTTTCCTGTTATAAGTATTGTGGAAGCAGTAGGATTGGTTCCTCATACACAAGGTCATCCTTTTGATTATACGTAAGCCATTTACTGATTTGACATCCCATTACTATGCAGTACAAGACAAATACTGTTAAATTACACTTATACTTTCTAGGAGTCCCTGTCATACTCCATGATCACTAAGTTTGGAAAAAAATTTCTACTTTTAGGAAAATCTCACTCAAACAGTGATTTCACAGCAGTTTAAGCCATTCACGTAGATATCTTCTCAAACAGCAGTGTGTGCCCAGTCCTAACATAGCTCTGAGCACATGTGATCGTATCATAAATCAGCTTGTGTGTTTGGAAACTAATTCCACCAAAGGGGAAGGGGGTGGAAAAATTACTTATCACAGTGATCAGCTCCCTTGATGAGTTGAAGCCATGGCCCCACAAACAGCGGTGGACAGTGGCAAAGGCCATGGTGGGACTGATCATACACAGCCACTAAAGTTGCTGTGCCCTTGGAGAGAAATGTGGCTTTCGAGACCTAGAGTAAACTCCTGCCTCTCACTTTCTCTCCATCCCCAAGTCCTCCTTGGTGGCTGGAAGAAGTGTTCTGCCTTGATTGAGATTAGAGAGGAAAATTATACATTACTTGACAGTTTAGCAAGAAAGCAGTAGATGGCATTTTGAAACATGCTCTACTTGCTACTGACGTTATATTACCTCAAGTTACTGGGTAAATAATGTGGTGAGAAACACATAAACCCCAAGTCACTTGATTATCAGACGCAGTCTGAATTTGTTTCAGTTGAGGCCAAACTATACATGGTTTCATAACATAATAGGGTTTTGCCCATGCCATGCATTGTGTAGCTGCAAGGATACATACAGCAGAACTAGCTAGCTTTAATGTCTTCAGCCAGTGTGCCAGTCAGCAGCAAGGGCTGAAGTAGCAAGGTCCTGCAAAATCAGAAAGGCATTGGTGAGCTGATGCACCTCCACTGTCACTGCTGCTCAAACCAGCTCAGCTCTCCCTGCACAGATGGTGGTCATGGCCCTTCTACAGTCTAGGCATATTCCTCAAAAAAGTCTATGCATGTATCAATGTACTAGTAGCAGAATAAAATAAACTGGATACAGCCAAAATGTCACTGAGCCTTTCCCTTGACCCAGACATATTTACTGTCCTGTAATGGCTTCAGGGTGAATAAAGTCTATGATGTGTTTTCCATCTCCAATTTTTAAGATTTAGTAATACATAATACATGTCAGAAATAGAAAATATTGAATTATTAGATATGGCATTTCAAGTTTCCCCAGGCTATGTAAAAATTAAATCAAAGTTTGCTGTACTTTTCTCACAGTCAGAGGAAAATCCCAAGGCAAAATCATTCTCTCAAATCCACTTTTCGATTTCTATTATGTATTTTAAAAATAACTTTTGCATTATCAATTATTTTACAGATATTAATGGTAGCCTGTGATGCATTATTGAAAAGAAAGAAGATTGCTCATTTGTAGCCTTATGTGTAGAAAGTGAACTGCTTAATTGGATGCTTCTCACAGGCAGCCACAAATCAATTTAATGAATATTTAATTGCAATGAAATGTAGTTATTTTTAACCAATAGATGACTGCTGCTGCTGCAAAAAAGCAAAGTGTCACAAAGACAAGCATTGGAATCCAGTAGAGTCTATTACAACTAAAAAAGTCACAAAACTGAATACAAGCATCTACAAAGCAAGAAAAGTCACCTGAAACTATATTTATTTTTTTTTCAGTATGAGGACCAGCCACAGGAATATTAATGTTACCAAAAAAAATAATTTATAATAGTTCAATTTTAGATTAAGATTTATTAAGAATCACATCATGTTTATGAACCAGTGGCATAATTATTTAATGGTTTATTGGACATTTTCCCTTACAACATTTGTTAAACTGCATCGTTCTTGGAAGGAAAGTGAGATGGCTACCAAAATCAGAACAACCAGAGACCTATTTCTGCACCCTTTTCATTTGGTTTTCTTCTTCCCCTCCTCTTGTATTTAATCTTCTTCCCAAATTGTCTACCTCTCCTTTTCAGTTTCTCTCTGGGTTTGGTTACGTTACCAGCTAGAATGTTGGTTTTTTCAACCCAGGCCTGGAAGAACACACAGCTGTAAGCTCCAGACTGCAGAAAAACACATGACCCCACAACTCCAAATACAATCAGTAACACCTGGGTAGATAGACCTCAGGTTGCCCAGGAGAAGGTGAGGTTTGAAGGAGATCACTGGATCTTGGGCTTGTTCTTACAGCTGTTCTTACAGCCATTCTTTTACCACATGCATGAAATGCCTCTGCTTCATTTCTGTACCTGCTGCAATCTCCATTTTTCCTCCCCACGCATTGGGTTTTTTTTAAGAAAGTCTTGACTCCATTCATCTGTGGTGATCAGAAGGAGTCAACTTCCCCTATCTTCCTTCCTCCCTTCTGAAAGGCATGGCTAATGAATCTAATGCAAATACAACATCAATTCATAAATATGGTGAAAATTACCTAGGGCCAGCAACCAATTCCCTCATAATTACTTCAGCTAGGGATAGAGATACGTTAGTGTTGACCTGACAAGATTTTTCTGACTGCAGGAATTACTATCCTGCTCTACTATTACATGTGGCCCAGTGTCATGTTTCTAAGAAAAAACTGCAATCAGGTATTTCAGAAGTGTAAAACTTTTGACAATCAGGACATTACTCGTGATGGGCAATTTTTTTTCTTACTCTTTATTTCTAGTGATTGGCTTAATGTGCCCTGTATGTATTTAATGTAATGAAGAGAGCAATGCTCTTCCCAACAGTGAGTTTCATAGAACTGTGTTTTGAACATTCTAAAATTTCTTAATTTAAATGTAGTTCCTATATATCTGTTTTGATCCTTGATTATGAAAAATGATAACTTACAGTGTGCAGCATACAATCACAGTTACTAGTTTCTATATTTTCTTTTTTAAAATCTAAGCTAACAAATCTTTGCTGACACTTAACATTCCTATCATATTATCACTTAGAGAATGGACTACAGGCTTGGAGAGGAGTGGCTGGAAAG
>NW_010210120.1:0-301 GCF_000695765.1 Mesitornis unicolor
CCCAATCCCATACCCATCCCAGTCTCAGCCTCCATCCCATCCCCATCCCTATCCCATCTTCATCCCCACCCCAATCCTATCCCATCCCCATTCTCATCCTATCCCCGTCCCAATCCCCATCCCTATCCCAATCCCATCCTCATTGCATCCCAAGACCAATCCCCATCCCATCTCAAATCCTGTCTCCATCCCCATCCCAATCTCATCCCAATCCCATCCCATCCCATCCCATCCCATCCCATCCCATCCCATCCCATCACATCCCATCCTATCCTATCCTATCCTATCCTATCCTTTTCTC
>NW_010210121.1:0-39884 GCF_000695765.1 Mesitornis unicolor
TGGCTTCTCGACGGTCGGGGAGAGGTCCCCAAAAGTCTGCCCCGCAAAGGGCTGCCACGCTTTGGCCCCCTGCCATGGACTTTATTTCATGCTTGCTGCACTAAATGAGTTAACAGCCAAAGGGTTTTTCATTAACTCGACTTCGCAACCGTGCATTTGCTTGGCCTCCCCCCCAAAAAAAAAAAAAAAAAAAAGAGAAAAGCATAATTTTAAGCAGAAGCTGAACAGCAAAACATGGGTTGCTTTTTTTTGGGGGGGTCTGTTTTTTAAGCTCTTCCGTCAACTTTCCTATGTATCCCCCTCCCTGTGTGGGTGGGTTGATAGCCAAGAGTTTTCTTTTGTGGGGGGTGTGTGTGTCTTGACTTTTGACCATTGCTTTCCCAGGGTGTGTTAAGGCCCTGCATGTGCTGGAGGGGACTGAGCAGGAGGATGGTGACCCAGAGAGGGGACGGTGACCTGCAGCTACTTCCCCTTTAGCTCCCCCTCAGCCCCATGGGTGTGTGTAGGGGGGCACTCTGCAGGTGCATGTGGGGCTGAAGGGAGTTGTTGCAGGAGGGACAAGGGATGTGTATGTGCACCCATGCAGAGCCAGGAGGGGAGGTATGTGACATAGCTGCATGTGGGCCAGATGGGTGTGCCTGCAGGTCCTGATGGGTATGGGGAGGCTAGGAATGTGTGTGCACGCCAGGATGGGGATTGCATGGGAGCAGAGTTGCGTGTGCGCTCGTTTAGGTGTGAGGGATGCTGCGTTGAGGCAGGTACGGGTGTGCACTCATGCATGTGTGTGTGTTGTGCTGGGGGGATGGGTGCGGGTGGTAGTGGCTGCAGGGGACAGTGGGTCTTCTGCTCTTCAAGCGGGGCTCCTGCTCTTGCCCTCCTAGACTGGCTGCTCCTGGCAGCCCAAAAATAACTGTATTGCAAGAGGTGCTGAGTGTGTTGGGGTAAAAGCAGTGCTGGGGAGGTGATGAGAGCAAAGTTTGCATCAGGGCAGGGAGTATTTTGGGAGTGTTGCTCCTGTAGTATTGGCTGGGACAAGTGGCCTCTCTGTGAGCGCTGTCGCTTTGTTTCCTGCCAGCATGTCTTTCATCTCTCACAGCAAACCCACCACTGGCCAGCCTGGTCATGCACTGCTCTGAGCACCCCATCGTGTCCTGCTGGGTAGTGAGGAGGGGTGGGAGCTTTCCCCCAGTAAAATGAGAAGCTGAAGCTGTACAGGAGCACCTGTGTTACAGTGAGTGTTGTGGTGCAGTTACTGCAGGAGACATCTTTAGTTTCACAAGTAGCTGCCATAGCTATGTCCTCTGTACAATGGAGTGGTTTGTGTTACTGGCACAGTGTGCACCTTTACCAACTCTTGGTGTATGATATTTTTCAGGTATCTCTAATAGTTCTTATAGTTTTTGGGATTTGTTTTCAAGCCTTTAGTTCCTATAAAACCAAGGGCTGTTGAAGTTATCTAGTTAGTGATAAGTACTGTATGGTCTGTGTGAACAACAGGGCATTTTAACCTCCCTCTGAACTGTTAGTTTAGTGTACAAACATAATGCTTTCAAATGAAAAACAGTGAAAAACTTTGGTGAGAATAACTTTATCTTAAGGAATAATCCAAAACACGTGGAGAGAGGAGTGATATTTGTTAGCGCAGCTCCTAACTAAGCTCAACATGACCTTCTGAATTACCATATGTGAATAAAGCAATATGCATCAGGAGCTGCATACAGTCCCTCCATGAACAACTACCATGCATTATAGAAAAGAAAACAGTTTACGTCACTAAGGTGAACATCACCTTTTGCTGTTTACAAGTGACCCTGGTGACAGTATAGGTGGCTGGCGTGGAGCAACAGCAGTGACATTCAACTTTTGTATATTATGAAAGTTTTCCTGTGGCAGTGACTAATGTCTTTGCTTTAGAAGTTAGGTTCATCTTATGTTTTTGTAGTAGGTCATAGTATCATGCTGTCACCAGGATTTAATAATAGCAATTACCAGCACAGAAGCACTCACTGAAGGGGTGAAAACGATTGTGCCATCCTTCTGAATCCCTGCCTGTTGAACTGCCCACAAGTGCAGCCATCCCTCATTTTAGCAAAGGGAGATGTTTATGTTGTAACACTTTACAGATCTGCTTCAGAAGCAGAGAAAATGAGTAGTCTTTAAAATATACCTTTAAAATACCCCTTGCTGTGGGTGCTTGTGTGGCTGGTGCCAGAGGGGGAGGCCTGGAAGAGTATCACTGGATCGATGATGTAGTCACCAGGTATTGCAAACTTTGGGCAGTGTATTTATTTGTTGGGTTTTTTTTAGGTCTTTATATGCAGATGACTTCAACATAGTTGCCTATGGTTATCTGTGATCTTATCTGATGACTTTTATGCTAAGGTCCCATCTAATGGGGGCCATCTACAGTATGATCCAAAACCTGTCAACTTTGAAGGCTCTCACTTCTGTGAAGGCTTAAATTCATGGCAAGTACCGCCAGGACTTCTCTGGGATTATGTTCAGTATGCAAATAAGCCAATGCATAAGCTTTTGTGAGACCAGTGACTAAGTCTGTGTGTGTGTACTGAAACTGGAAAGCTGGGTTTGATTATATTGTTTCTTAAAGTCATCAAAATAGAAAGCTGAAATACAAAGTGATTGCATTTTGCAGGAAGTAACTTGTTCAAGCTTGTGAATTTTACAGGTAAAATGTGGCTGTTTAATTTTTTGAGACACAGGTATGAATTTGTAAATAGATCCCTTTTCAGTCTGAATGGGCGTTAGATTTCTGTGCAGAAAGGGGAAATGGACTACTAGTGTTCTTTATCTCTGTGTAGTGTTCCTCAATTGGGTAAGAGTGTGTACAGCCATCCTATAAATTAACTTGTTGCTTGTAAGCCGACTGCTGTCCCCTAATAAGCACACTTGCCACTCCCATTGACTGCTGGGAGTTGCATGAGGGTGTCTCTGGGTGGAATTACAGTTTCTGGATGTGAACAGCAGAGCCTGAAATCCTTAAGAATATCAGCAGTTAATCGTCTAAAACTTACTATAGTGGGGTTTTTTTCCCCCTTTTTGTCTATAGCTGTAAACTTAATCCAGATAATTAATCACTGCATGGCAAAAAACAGCAAAAAAAAAAAGTCACATTTATTTGATTAGCTATCTGCAATATAAATATTTGAACCTTGGAACAACATTGCCTTTTTCAAAGCAGACATGCTACATGCTGCAAATGTTTATACACTTCAGTGCTAGGATAAAGCTGTTCTGACTTAGTCAGTGACGGCAAAATTCTGTTTTTCAGTTACCCACTGTAACTGCACAGTAACTCTCTGGGCATCACCGGTGCAGTCCTTGGGAGTTAGAAAGACTTAACAAATAGCAGTATTTCTTGATTGTCACTTCTGTGTTAAAAGTAAATGAGACTTCCTTTCCTTTTCTAGCAGGAGCGGTTCTAGTAAATATTATGTTAGTGAGCTTGCATTAAGACATGCTGGTGCATTATGGTCCAGGTAGTTCACATTGTCATGGCTTTCATTAGGGTGATGACTTCATTGCAAGTGTTTACTTTCATTACCTAACTGTTAGTCAGCAAATGTTGGGTCTCTTGATCTGCTGAACCTGCTTTGCTATTTGAAGCCAATAAGCTCTGCTTTTTTTTGATGTGATGTTTACTCAATGTCGGTTGTTTGTTTTTTGATGTTGTTTACATCTGGGTTATCTGCAGAGGCCCATCAGCCTCTGAGTTGTTACTCACTGTAACTCACTGTTAGCAGTTTCTCCCTTCGTTCCTGAAACTGTATTTCGGCAGCAGCTCTTATGCAAACAGGCTCAGGGCATTAAGCATGTGTGCTGAGATTAAATTACTGCGCGGATGGACAATACTTGCATCTCTTAAGTTGCTGCCAAACTATTTATTGCCTGATGAGTTTTAGCAACTATTTTATAGCAATAGCGCTGGGCTGCTGTGAGATAATTCATTTGCCACTCCTGAGTTGTGAGCTAACATCGCAAGTAGTGCCAGTTACAGGGACCCTGGGACAGTGGCTGGTTACAAGGTGACAAAGTCAGATGTTAATGAAGACGGTGGTCTCAACTGTTTTGAGTCTTATGTCACAGAAGAACAGAGGGTTTTTACTCTGGATTCAAAACCACTTACATTCTCCTGACTACTTAAAATCCATTTTTGCTAGCCTTTCATTAAAGTGATTGCTTATGGAAAATAATTTAATTTGGATCAGCAGGATATTGCGTAGCTTAACGCTCGTTCAACAAAATCCATGTTTCAGTACAGGCTGTTGCAGAACCAAAGGCCGACATTGCTGTTGTACAGTTGTCGTAAACCCATGGTAACTTTAGTAGAGTGACTCTGAATTTACAGGGCAGTGTGTGGGGATGAATTTAGCACACAGCACTTAGCTCCTAATTAAAGCTTATAGTATTACATCCATAATCAGGGCACTCTTAGAATCTCTGAGAAATTACTTTTTTCTTTGTTTGGTCTTCTCTCTTTTCTTTCTTGCCATCTTACTGTATGGCATTGGGAGCTTGCATCTCTGTGTTGGGGCTGGCATGTTTATGTCCCAAAGGATATGTTTTTACAGCAGTGTACTCCAAATTGCAAAGTAGAATAATTTTGTGGCTCCCCAAATCTTTAAGGCCAGTTTCTAAAATGATCTAGCTTTTAATCTTCTTTTCAAAGTAAAACAGAAACTACAAAGCATATGTAATTACAATTTCTAGCTATTTTTAGACTCCTGACATGTTTCATTTATAGTGTAATGATAAAAACAAATATTCAGCACAGAGGCTAGACAGACAATTTTCAAATGAACAGCATCTGCTCCAGCTACCCTGTGTGTATTTCATACATGTTTGCTTTGGTCCTTTTTGTGGTGGTGGTGTTTTGTTTTGTTCTTTTTTTGTTTGGGAGTGTACCAAAACTGTATGTTTCAGTACATGACTGGGAGGGGTGCAGAGGAAACAAGAGCTCCGTCTATTGGGCAGGTCCTGTTGGGAGTGTTTGCTGAAAATCGGATCATGTGTCAGTGAGTTTTAACGTATTGCGCGTACACACACACACACACACACACACACACACGCATGCTTTGCTTCTCCAGCAGGTAAAATAAAGGAAGAACGGTGAGTTGGCTTGTCACTGTTTTACACTGCATAGAAATGCTTGTGTTGGCTTATTACAGGGATAAAGCTGACTTAATAGTATTTTTCCCTTGCCTTTTTAAAAAAGACGGTGAGCGGTGAAGTGACATTAGTTTTCAGTAAAGAAGGAGAGAGAGGTTGGGGAAATTGAGGTGTGTAGTCACAATTATAGCCTCGTTTTAAAATAATCACATTTATTTATTTAAAAATAGATTTGGGAAAGAAATTAGCCTTGTTCTTTGTTTTTAAAAGGGTAACGTGTATGCACTCACCATATGGTAGCATTTAACCCATATTGTATGAGCTGACAAGAAGTCACATTTATGCCCTGATTTATTTCAGTGTTTCAGAATGTTCTTTTTCTGAAATCTAGTACCATAAATAATGTATTTAGGGTTGTGCAATGTAACTGTGTTTTTAGCTGTTTTGCCTCATTGTTATAATAATACCAGGTTCATGAGTAAGCAATTTTTCCTTTTTTTTTTTTTCCCTTCTGCAATAATTTCCTTAAGAAATAGTCGGTCTCCGAATGTTGAAATGATTTGCAGGAAGAGTTATGAACAATAGCCAGTGACACAGTGCGTTGTAAAGGATGGCGGGGTGAGGTGTGATGGGCTTTGCTGGCTGAAACCAGAGCTGCCCCTTTGATGGGTGAGGATGTGCTTGGAAAGACTTTCCCCCGCCCCTCATTCCAGCCTTCTTGCAGGGATTGCTTGGTTGTCTGTTTTAATAGATGTATTTTGGCTTCCCTCGCAGTAGACTGTGAGGCACCTGTATTGGTGAGCTGGTCCCAGGACTGGCAGCCACAAGTATGATAAAACCATGAATCAGGCAGCTTAAGGATTGGCTTAAACTATGCAATTAGGGAAATAAGGTCTCTTCTTTTCCCTTTGGATTTGAAGCCCCTGGGAGTTGTATTTTTAGGCTTTCTTTTCCCCATGCCGTCCTAGCTGTGTGTGTGTCTTCAAGGCTTTAGGAGCTGGAGCTCTACTCTGAAGTCCCAAGACGTGCAGTAAACAGGAGTTAGCCACATAGGGTGCGTCACATAAGAACTTCCAAAAGTCGGTGGCACTCCTCGGTGAGGTACCAGTTGCTCATCATCTGTCTCTTAAAGTCGTCTCTTTTAACCTTGGAATACAAAAATATTTCAATGAGGTTCTTCATGTGTTTGTCTGAAGTGTGTATAAGCGTACCGAGAAACTGGGAAGCTTCTAATTTCAACGTGGGGTTTGAATACTAATGTATGCCAATTAAGAATGGCTAACGTTGTAATTTATAGAAGTTGGAAGGAGCATTAAACGCCACCCTTCCCGTGCTAAATACAGCTTTTCCTCCTGTGTGTAGCTGCTTACGTGGAACCAAGGGTCTGTCTTCCAGATTGTTGTGCTAGCACATTGATACATCCTTGGGTAAACTACCAGGCTCGTGTATTATCACGTCGTCCCCTTTGCAGCATCCTGTGTATAAATGTACCTTTAGCTGATTAACACAGTACTTTCTTGGTACTGTTCTTAATGACTCTGTGAATGCTTACTTTAAGACTATTTTTAGAGAAGTTTTTTTCATCACTATTGAGAAAAGTGGTACAAAATCTGTAAATACTTACTTTAAATACATTTGCTTTGTTTATCTCTCTTTTTTTTGTTTTCTTTTCCCCCAGATAAATTTTACCTCTGTAATGAATGCTGTGATCTTCAATGCATAATTTATATTGACATTAATAATGATACTTGGAGAATGTTTTAATGCCAGTTTGAGAAAACATGACAATTCATGTTGATAACCCCTGTCCCATTAAATTTGAACAGATTTTAGTAGAGAGAGCTGTGACTATCGGTGGTATGATGAAATAGCCCACTTCTTCTCACAGTGGCAGGCATATTGGAGAGTTCATCTTATCATGAACGGTACATACCAGGTGTCAAGTGACATGCCAGACACACAGCTTTTCTTCTGAATGGCTCCTTCCAATTAGAAAGTAATGGCTTTAACGGGATCAACTGAGTAATTGGAGTCTCTCAGTTCTCGAGTGCCAGGAGGTATATATTTGCAAATGTTATTTATTTATCTGCTTTTCAGTGAGTTGCAAAATTGTTGGTAACCTTGGGGAATTTTATGGAAGGAGGGGGAAATACTTGGTGGAAATTGTGGGATTAATGGTTTAGCAGTCAGGATTAAATATAGTCTCAGCAAATTACCCTGTTGATACTGAAGCCAGAATCTGTTAATGGGGTTACAAGCAGATTGGTTTATCAGTCATTTATTTTCTAGGTTGATTAGGGATTATAGGTTGCCATGTATTTGTATCACAAAAGTAAGTGGTGCTAAAAGCTGGGATTGCTAATTTTTCACTTTAAAGTTCCATGCACTTAGAAGGAGGGTGTCTGGAGCTCAGAAGTGTCTTCTAGACTATGGGCAGCCTTTTCCCCCAGATTTTGGTGCTCTGAAGTGGTTGTCTAAGGAGCCATGGGTATTGTAAAGGGATGGCTTAGGTGGTTAAAAGTCTGAAAAACACAGCGAAAGCAGTAAGGTAACCAGTGAAATTCATGCAGGCTGCTAAACACGAAATTTTAAGTGCCTGTTGCTGATTCGTCAGCTGTTATGTTTCCTAATGTTTCAGTGCAGAGCCTAGGGACACTTTTTAGTCACAATAATGTATATGATGTGCAGCCTGTGCAATGGGCTGTTGACTTCTGTGTGTCCTGTTCTAACCTGCAGACAAATGGTCTTCATGTCTACCCCTGTGTAACAAAGTCTTTCCAACTCCCACCTGCATATTGCATGTCACACATTCGTCTCTCAGCTGGGCATAGGACTGCACACCAGGGCGTGCCCTCTGGGTCTGCAGACAAAGATGAGAGCCACCATGGCGTCCCTTAGATATTACTCTTATCTGCCGCTGTCTAGCTCAGGAGATGCTGTGGATTTTACACCCTTTGCTGCCTTGTCCTGGTGTGCAGCTTGAGATGACCTAGTGACATTTGCTGGCTTCTCGGTACTTGCCAAGTGAAATTCCGTGAAATGGCAGATTTCTGCAACTTTTAGCTACATTTGGAGCACTGGAGAAGATTGGTGAAAAGACTTGTGGCTGTTCTTGCTTCCTTGGCTCTGACAGAAAATAAGGAGGAGAACAAGAAGGTTAGGAAAAGAAATGCTGACCTAGTTGGAAAGAGAAATGGAAGATGCTAGCTAAAGAAGAATCCATTGGGGACTGTCCAGTCTGGCAGGGTGAGGAGAAGGAGGGAAATGGGGTCCTTGAGATGTAGGAAATCAGGCAAATTCCTTACCCTTCTAAAGCCTACGTCCTCTTCTCCCCTTGCAAAAAGCTTGTCCAAGCCTCCTTCAGGTTCTGGCACTGGTGTCCAGGGGTCAAGGCTTGCACTACCATGCTGAAGAGGAAGATGGCTGGTTATCCTGGTGGCTCTTCTGTGCATGAGTCTTCTGCTCCCAGAGGATGGGATACTGGAGAGACAACACAGTGGATGTGGTGGAAGATGAGCAGCCCAGGGCAATGACAGGATTAAGAGGTTTGTCTGAAGTTTGGCTCGAGTCCTCTCTGTTCCAGGTTGTTTGGTAGACCAGCGCAGGTTACTCTGCTGGCTCAGTAGGGTCTGGGAACACTGCACTCTTGGTGCTTCCTCTACACAGAAGAAAACCCACACTCATCACTCAGGAGAGTTTGTGTCTTCTGTTGTCCTCATGGAAGAGGACACACTCTGTCTTAAACTAAGCTTTCTTCAACATTTAAGAAAAAGGACAAGATGATGAGAAGTGCGAGACTGACAGCTGAGAAGATGACAGACATGAAGCAGACTTTTGTTGTTCTTACAAACCCGGTTTATTCTGCTTTGTTTAGTGTATTTTAGGCTTTGAAAAAGAGAACTATTTGAAGGGCTGAAATCCCAGTTTCTCATTCTCATATGCAAAATGAAGCTTTCAGTTTGAATTTTTTCATTAATCTTTAAAAAAAAAAATCTGTGTAGGTATAAGGGTATGTGAATGTGGAAAAATATATGAAAAATAATTTTATGGATGAGCAGTAAAAAAGCTCTTCACATAGTGATCCCTACTTTACTTCCAAGTTCTTAAGGTCTAGTGGATTTTGACTAGTGTAACTCAGAATTTTCTCGTGGAGTCTTATGGCAGATCTGCAAAGTTTATTAAAGACCAGATACCCAGAATTACTCTCTGTGTAATTCCACCCCCAAGGTTACACCTTATGTTCGGGATAGTGGAGCTGTGCCAAGATGAGCTGTTTGACTGGTAGAGATATTTCAGCTGTTTCTTGGCTGGCATCAGTGTCAGTCTCCGCAGAGGCAGTGAAGAGCTGGTCCGGGCAGCAGCCATGGCAAAGGCTGGAGGAGAGGAAAGTGCAGGGCATGAGGAGCTGAACACAGCCTTAAAGGGAAGGTGGATATAATAAGACCATACAGAAATAAGGGGGGAGAAAACGGGTGTTTGGAGGAGACATGGATGTGCAGGAAGACTGTCAAAGATGGAGAACCAGTTTCTGCTGTACCCAGAGACACTGTGTTTCTGTAGGTAGGTGTCTTTGTTCTTTATTTCATGGGAAATCACCATGACAGGAACCTGAGGCTATCTGTGGAAGGCAGTAAAATGATTGTTTCCTCTTGGTAATGCTTTTCTTCGTGAGCGGTGAGGTGGTGGCTGGGGCTCCCCCAGTTGTTGTGGCCCCATACAGAATTGCCGCCTGGGGTGAGTTAACGTGGTGTAAGTGAAACCTAACTTGTTTTATTTCCCATAGGACGGGCCTGCTGGGTGGTCTCTGCCATCCCACAGCTGCATGAAAAGGAGATCACAGAATATTAGAAGTTGAAAGGAACCTAGAAAGATCATCTAGTCCAACCCCTCTGCTACAGTAGGATCGTGTAGACTAGGTCATACAGGAAATGATGGGAAATGTGCAGAGCTGTGTAGGATATGGAGATACCTGGTGTTTGTCTGGTGCTTAGCATGTGTAGTCCTGCTCCATCACCACAGGTCCTGGGAAGAATTAAGAGTGAAAGTAGTGGTGGTTATGGAGAGGAGATGTTAAGCAGAAGAGGTTGGCCAAGTATCTCTGTCTGCATGTGTGTGAAGTAACTGAACTTTTCTTCTGTGTAGTTACTTTAAGGGCTTAAGACTTGGTTCCTGCTGCAGAAATCACTGTTTATCATAGACTCTTTTCCTGCCTCTCTGTCCCCAAGATCCACTTGGCTCTGGAATTGCCCCTTTCCTGGCTACTGCCCACTTCTGAGCTTGAGCTGGTATCAGCATTCAAAACCTGAAGGTGGCAGAGATTTGAGATGAGTGGGTGGATGTGGCACGTTGAGCATGAGAGGTTTTGGAGGAGGAATATGAAGTGGAGCAGGTTTGTGTTCAAGACGAAAATGGGAGCGATCTGAGTGTTGCAAGGGGCCTGTAAGAAGGATGGGCTATGCTGAGAAACCAGGCTGTTGGCACAGGAGGGCTGGGACGGTGGCAGGCAGGATGCTGACTGCCACCTAAGGCTGATTAATTTTTAGCACTGGCAGCAAACTTCCTTAAAAAAGGAAACAAAGACATTGCTGTGAGTGAACAGAATTTGTTAGGAGTAGCTAGGTTTGTGAAAGATATGTTTCAGCAAAATGAGCCATTAAAAAAAAGCCCACTTGAGATGTCTGTCGTTCATCCCCTGTCTTTTCTGTGAGTACTCATGAATCTGTCCTGAAAGCACATTTTCTAGCTGAGACTTTTACTGCTACAACCTTAACTCTTGGTTATTTTCACAAAGAATGTGCTGGGTATAATGTTCCTGATCCCTTAAAAAGAAGTAGTAACTTAATGTTTTAAGCACTATAAAGAAGATAAGATGAGGACATGCAACAGTTGCTTTTCTCAAACTTTTGTAGTTGTGTTCAGTTCCTTTTGTTAACAGTCGTCTCCTAAGTTAAACCACAACGTGATGATGAGTCAAAGGTGTATGGGAACACACCGGGCATCTGTTTTTATCTGACATGAAGTCAGCGGTTTAGGCTTACAAAAGATTATGATTTATCAGGACAGTATAATTATAGCTGTTGTCATACGGTGGCACCCAGTAGCAGTGATGATCTGTTGCTGTTGTTCCAGGATGTGTACAAACACAGAGTAAGAATCCGTCCCAGGACTTGATTGTATCTTCTCTGTGTACATGTGGTTGTATGGATCCATTATTAGGTCATTAAAATTCTTCAAAGCATATCTGCTGTCAAATGAAATGCTAATAAATGCCTGTTAATTATCACAGCCCTCTTCACAGTAGTAAGTTATTAGACTTGAATTTACTGAGCATTTTACTAGAGAAGGGGGAAGCCAACTTCAGCATTTGATCCTCAGCTGGCGTTTGAATGTCTGTCCACAATACGAAGCAAAAATTTGGCGGCAGTCTTCCTGGTACTGAAGGCTGCTAGTGTGTTGATGCTGTGGAAGTGCTTTCTGCTCCTCTCCAAACTTGGGTGGTTTCTGCACGGGGACCGCGGGCGCCATCCAGTCCTGCCCCAGGCTTGCAGGAAGACAGCACTGTGCATTGCTCCCTGGGTGCCTAGAAATGTGGTCAATGCCAGCACACCCAGATTATTACCAAAATTAACCTGCCAGCTACCTGGAAAAATAAGGGTGATTCATCTGTATGTTAGCCGTCTTTGTATCTTCTACAGAGGGGTAGTAGTAAAGAGATGACAGTGAAAAGTCACATAAAAGATGAGAGCAACCAAAGAGGAAAAGGTTTGGCATGGGTGTATTCATGTGAGTACAGTGGTCAGTAAAGTGGGGTAAAGTATTGTTTATGCAGTTTTCCTCCACTGTAAAGATGCTCTGTTTTCGCAAACAGTGATGGCAACTTTGGTTTTGGTTATTCAGTTTGCTAGTAAGAGCTGTGTGGCAGAGTAAATATCCACGGATACAAAGCTCACTTTTATGTATTTTCTGAGCAGTGCAGCTGGGCGTAAAGTGGTGCCGTATCCTCTGGATATGTAAATGATTTTGTAGTTTCTTCTAGACTCTGGTCAGAAAGCGATACAAATTCTGTCGCTTTTGGACCTTGTATCAAGTTGACTCCAGAGACTAAGCCTTGCTCAGTTACTCTGAATGTCATTGGTGTTTCTCCAGTGACTTCAGTCATGTTAGTTTTAACTTACTTCAGCATACGTGAGACCAGAGGTTAGTATTTGGTGTGCTAAATATGCACTGTGGCATAGAAAGCGAAGCAGTGTGACGGGGGACTGAGCTAGCAGAAAGAGAGATGCTAATGGCGTATATCTTGCGCCTCTATGTACTTTACTTCAACCCTGTTCTCCCTGAGTCATGTCTAGTCCTGGTAGAGGTAGCTACAGCCTACGCTGAGGATGTTCCTACCTTGAAGTCACGGCGTAGGGTCATTTATCTCACATTCTGAGTGCTTTTCTCTGTAACCCTTAGTGCCTTGTAGGCTGATGGTGAATTCATGGCTTTTAGATAGTCATGTCTGCTCCTGTGCATGTGGGCACACACATGCGCACACACACATGCATGTACTACTACAAAATAAAACCTTCAAAGGCCTCACTGAATTATCTTTACTGACATCAGTGAGCAGTTCTTACTCCTCTGAGGAGTCATGCTGACTTTAGGGGCACTTTCTCACAAGTAGGAGTTTTCCAGTGCTAGTGATGGTTACCTTGCCTGGCCCCATAGGGTGGTGGTACGACTCAGTCATCCTAAGCTTGGCGTTGCCTGGGCACCTCTCCACCTCTCTGCCCTCCCAGAGTCTTGGTATTACCAGGCCAGGACTTGAAAAATGTTAAATTGTTGGTTTCACTTCCCGTACTGATGCTGGCCATCTCTTTAAAGCCAGGCAGACAGAGCACCTACAAACCTGGTAGGACTGGATTCTCCTCGACTCTTTGCCATCAGTACTCACTGATGTGGAGATTTCTGGGATGCAGGTCTGCCCAGGTTGATCCTCTGTGTATACAGGACATACATCGGAATGCTCTGTGAATGTATTTGTTTAAAGCATAGATGAGTTATTAAGAGAAAATGATACATGGTTTGCTAGGTGATGGGAAAACAAAGGCAATATTGTCATGATGGCAACTCTAGAAACAAAGATTGTATTCTGTAGTTCCTCAGATACGACAGAAGATGCTTGACTAAGTATTGTTAAAAAATGTACTTGCTCACTAGAAAAGCAGCAAGTGTATGATACAGGTAATGCCAACGGTAAGAATGCAGTTTAATGTAGGGACTTGAGAATCCTGTGGTTATTCAATATTTCTGCTTCTCTTATCTTGGTAAAGGGCAAAAGATACACTTTTTTTTTTTTTTTTGCTGTCCCTACTTCCAGCTCTACAGAAGTGGGTTTCTTGTAGTCCTCTATAGTTCTGAGATTCTGCATTAGCAAGAATCATATTATTAACCCTTGCAAGTCAGTGTTCATTTTTTGTAAAGTAAGCATGGTATGTGACTCTACATGTTGGGGGAAAAAGGTCACAGATTTATTTTAAAACTGTAAAGGTGGTTATGTGATGCTGGCAAGAACCAGAGTGTACCCTAAGGCATCCTTACATTGCCAGTTGGGATTTGAGCTTTTATACAAGTAAATTTTATTGTCTAGGTTAAAAGCCAAATTCATTGAACCAAATTAATCTCTGCTTCATTTCCCGTGTTGGCAGAGTTTAACCAGGGACAAATGTAGCTGTTTGGTTAAACATTAAAGGATGTTATTGATTTGATATTTTTAAACTCATATTAGAGTAAGCTCAAAATTAAAAAAAAGTTTCAAAGCTTTTGCATGGGGTCACCATGCTGCCAGGAATAAAATGTGTCTAACTTTTTATTTATTTAGTCCACATACTTGCCATGAGTACAAAGCTTGTAATTCAACACTTGTCCTTGGTCTGGCAAGCTGATCTGTGGAGGCAGATGCTAGTGGCCACTTGGAAACCTATTGAACTGACTGCAAAGAGTTGCTCATGTGGGTCAGTCTGTACAACCTGGGGTTTGGTTTCAGAGGCAATTAACGATTCACTATTGCCTAATTTTAGAGCTCAAATAATTGCTTTGCTTAGTCAAGAGAGGAAACACTGCTTCTCTTTGAAAGGTTCCTGACTAACTAGGGTTTAAAGCCAGGTAATTTACGTTAAATGGCAGGATAAAGTTTGTCTACTGCATGAAACCGCTATATTTATGTATCGGCATAATCCACCCATTAGTTTATGGCTTCAGAGTCCTCCTGGCAGTGTCACAAATCCGCCATGTCCCCGAGTGCTAGATTTAGTACTTGATGCTCAGACGTAGTTTTCAGATACATAAACTATCTGGATCCGTACAGCTCCCCACTGGCTGTGTTTTTCAAGGTGCTCAGATGCTCGCTACCCTTCCCAAGTCGGCTGTAATTTATGCTCAGTCAGAGGGGTCTCAGGCAGCTCAAATGATAGCATTGCAGCTACCCTAAGGGACGCAGTCATCTTCAAGATGACTTAAAAGCATAGTTAGGTACGTAACGCAATATCGGAGCACAGGCTAGCCCTGCTGCAGGTGCAGAGTTGGGAACTGAAGGAGCAGGCAGCAGTGTTTGTTGCTGTGGATTTTTCTAAAAGCAATGAGGAGAATGTGAAAGAAGGTTAAAGAAAGCTAAAATGCCAACTTGGGTAAATGAACCTATTTCATGAATGCACTCCTGACATTGCAAAGGTGAGATCTTCCCACCCCATTGGTCCACGTGTCCCCATTGTGACAGCAGGAGCAGTTGAGCAGGGAAGGGCATCACTGCTCCCCTCTGTGATTTTTCGTGCTGCAACCCCTATACGGGTGTCTTTTGGGCACAAACCTCTCTCAGGCATCACTTTAGGAGGTATGTTTTGACACTGCTTGCCTGCATATGTGCTTAGAGGGAGTCACTGCAGGTGTCACCGCAAAGACGATTCTTCTCTGGTGTGCAGTTGGAAGACTCCAAGGTAAAGAAGTCAGTCAGAATTACTTGTTTTTCTTAAAAAAGTTAACTAATTTATCCTCCTGAAAACAGCATAAATGTTAGGAAATGATGTAACAACATCAGGTTTTTATAGGGAGTGGCAATTTGTTTTAATATGACACGTTTGTTTTAGAAAGCTCCGGGTGATTGAAATCATATTGGCAAGTTTTAAAAGTTCAGACTAGTCTAAAAGAGTGTTTTTAACATTTTCAGGAATGCGTTTGCTGCAGTGTCAGGTACACCTGTTTTACCCCCAACTTGCTACTTTTTCCTAGTTGAGCAGTTTTACTTAGTTGTGTCATCTCAGTAGGAATGTACAAATATTAAGCTCATAAGCAAGACTGATGTGTTCACTCGATCCTGTTGTCAGCATCTGGAGACATGTATGGATATGGGATCTTCCCTGTTGAGTAAAAGGAGAAAAACCTTCGGGCTCTGAAAGCAAAGTTCAAACTTCAGGGTCATCTTCAGAGAGAAAAAATACACCCTCTTCCCCAGCCCAAAGTAGAGATGTGGGGTTTTTTTTGTTCCTTTTTTAAAGCACAACAGTATATGCATTTGGGCATAGAGATGGAAAGCTTACAGAGGTCCTGGGCCAGGTCGGTTCCTCAACCTACTGTACCCCTTCTTTCAGGAAAGGGTTGCTGTGAAATGGCTGAGTTGGCATCGAGAGGTGTTGTTTCTTTTGTGGTTGTGACACTGATACCTGTGAAGACCAGGTCTGTTGAGAGACATCATTAACACGGTAGATGTCCTGTGCAACTTTGCAAGGGTGAGGAGGAAGGGGTTTGCTTGGGATGTAGCAATTGGCAAGTGTGCTAAATGTGATAAGGCCAAACCGATGCAGTCGCCAGGGTGCAGTCAGATTTGGCTGTCCTGTGTTTAGTTACTCTTGCTGTGGTTACTGACCGCTGAGGCATCCTGTAGTGTAGCAGGCACCTGCATGTTGAACTAGGTCGTGCCTGATCTACCTGACTTGATAATCTGGAGAGGTTTTACGGAATAACAAAAAGAGTTTGTGTACTTCTTCAGATTTACAAGATCTGTTTCTTAAAGCAGGGGATTAAGATGTAATTATTCTGTATTTATATAACTGTCACTTGTGGTGTATGCTAGGTAGCTTATATGAACTTTTCTGTAGGATTCTTTTTTGTTACTTCATTTTTAAAAGGTATTAGGTGGCGGAGAAGTTAGTTCTGTTTCTTTTTAAATAAAATTTGAAGATAATATCAAGCTACTTTTCCCCTCTGTGTATAGGATGTGACCATTGCAGTGGTGCAAACTGAAATGGAAGCATTATTTGCTTATATGCTGGCCCAAGAACATGAAAGTTGTGTCTGTTGCTGGAGTGCCTTGTGCTGTGTGGGTCTCTTATCCATCCTTTCAAGCCTAGCAGGCCTGGCTTCTTGAGCAACCTAATTCCTTAAAAAAGAGGCCCTGTCCCTTGTGTCATGGTATCTTTGTTGGTCACAGTGGTTGTGCAGAGGAAGGCAGAGCCCTGGTGGACAGCAGAGGAGGGAGAGGTGGAGACGTCGTAGCTGAGAGAGTAGGGCAGGGTTACGTCGTGGAGGTGGTGGCTCACCTCCGCTGGAAGCACTGAGGTGTTTTTGTTTGAGCTGGGGAGTGCTTTGAAGTTCCTCTGGTGGAAAGGTGGCCTCCTTGCCCCCTGTCTCTGCTTTCAGGTGGGTAGGTTTTTCTACCTACACTTTACCAGAAGTGTAGGTTTAGCTGCTGTGCTTTACTAGAAGGAAATGTTTCCTGTGGCAAACAGAAATGTCGTACAGGAACCCATGTTTGATTTCTCTATTCTGAGTCTCTCTCTTTCAGAAGAAAAGGTTTGATGCACTTCTTTTTGTTTCACTTGTTAAGTTTTAAAGATGCAAATTGTTCTGTTCAAGATCATGTAAAATACTTAACTAGTCAACTTGGCCAGCAGAAAAAACCTGAAGGAGTTGGGAGGTGGCAAAGGAAGAGGAGATAAAGGTGCCCATCTGTGTAAAAATAATGATGCACTGATGTTAAGGACTCTATAACATTTCTATGCCAAAACTCTGACAGGAGTTTCGTTTCAGCTGTTGATTGACATTATCATTGCTCCTGTTGCAGCATCTGACTGACTGTGAGGAAATACCTGAGTATCTCCTGTTTGCTGACAATGTGAACAAACACATCTTGGTGACCTCATGCAGTGATGTTCCTGTTTTCCCCTGCATGAACACACGCAGCTTGCCAGTGTCTACCTATCTCAGGCTTGTAGAAATCTCTATCCCAGCAGGTTTTATTGGGTTTCCTCCTTCTGTTTCTCTTTGTTCTTCAGCACTTGAAACTTGCCTCTGTTTGAATTTTGAGCGTGAAATTCTAGTTGCTAAATAAAACTTCAGTTATTCCTATAAACTATGAGAAAAGCAGTAACAACTTCGTGTTTCTTACCGTTCTGGTTATGCCTGCTAGGAAACTTCTAAGGAAATACATGGAGCTGTCAAGGATGTAAAAGCAAGAGAGTTGTTCTTGAAGTGAAGAGACTTGGACGGCTGATGAAATCGCAGCCCTTGGGTGCCGTGGAGAAGTAAATTGAAGTCATTATGACATTATGGCAGAGAGCACCTGATCTGCCAAACTGTCAGCGTTTGATGGACGTGGTATCTACTGACATGATGTTGCACGAGTGCCAGCCAGTTTCTCTTCCTGTCAGCGTGGTGTTTTTACTGCCAAATGCCTGTTATTCCCTCGAACTATTGCATGTGTAGAAAAAGCTGCTGATCAATACGATAAACGGGCAATTTATGTTCGGTGATTATCAAACACATATTGATCTGTCTTTCGGTTATGGGTGTGTTACATTAGGAAATCAGTGATTGAGAGGGCTGAAGTATTGGTAACAGATAATTTTTCTAAATTAAAATGTAAACATTCACAACACTTAATAATTTGCAATGTATAAATAGTTCCCTAACAGCTTTCCAGCATCAGTTTCATTTGGGAACTGGCTTACTAACACCCTAAAATTGAGGGGAAGAAAAATCAATGAAAGTATCAGGAAGTGATTATATATTTTTTTAATGTTTAGTGTGCTTGTTTTGTTTGTTTGTTTAACATGGCAAAGTGAGCATCCCAAGGAAGTGATTTTACAATGCTGCTATGACTAAATGCCTCCAAAATGAGTCTGGAAGCAGGTTCTGAAAGTGGAGATGCAGCAGAAACAAAGGCAAGAGTTGAAAGAGCAAGTGCCAACATTATGCAAGATAGCAGATGAGAAATGATTCAATAATGGTTACAAGCATTCATACAAGGGGGAACAAAAAGCCCCAGATACCCACTTAGCAGTATTGATTCTACATTTGAAAAATGAACTGCAGCTTATTGCGTCCAAGTTGTAGAGAATGCCAGATACAGATACAGGGAGAAGTACAACGGAGAGGTTTTTGCTATGTGCTTAGACAACAAAGTAATACAGGAAGGATTAAAGGACTTCTCAGGTGAAGTCATCTTCTATTTAATGCTTGTTGAGAAAGAACTGGCATCTTGTGGTATTGGCTGAATATATTTTGGAGGGTTAAGGATATTTCTGCCACTGTGTATGAGTGACTGTTAAAAAGGAGATCAAAGCTTCAGTCTTCTGTTGTCATCCTCTCCTACAATTCTTTGAAAGGGAGTGTGCTTTTTATTTTACTGTGTCATAATTTCTAGGGTTTGGGGGTTTTTGTGTGTGTGATAATTTATAACCTTTAGAACAATGCACAAATTGGTTATTCAGACAAAAACTGTAAAATCTGGATGACCTAATTATAAACTTCTAAATTTGCACTCCTGTGTCCTGGTATTAGGTATTCTGTTACTCAGAAGAGCTGAGTGCTTAGAAATCCCATTGCAGTCAACGGGAATTGCAGTAATAAGCACTTTGAAAAGCAAGCTCTCCTTGTTAAGCACTTAAAGATGATGGTTTATAGAGATACCTGACACTTTGAAAGTGTTTGCTTAAATTAGTAACCTAGTTAATATCTCCAGAGCCAATTAACCATTTGAAAAATATTTACACATAATTTGGAAAACTTCAGGCCTAATTTTAAAGAAATTTAAATATTGCAGCTTTTTTTTGCTTAGAAGAGTTGAGTACAATTTGCTCAAGTGTTTTAAGTACTGCCTTTTTAGAAGAAAAATTGAGGTTTCACACCGAAATCTCTGATTTCACTTTTTGTTGTATCTACTGTGATGTGATTCTACTCACACTTAATAGTTATGAGTAGCTTTGAAAGTATGAGTAGCCTTGAAAATATGAGTAGCCCCACTGGACTTAATCAGTTTATTTATGTGTGTGAAGTTACTTGGTTGCATAAGTGTTTGCAGAATTTGGGCTTGTGTGAAGTTTCAGTTAATGACTTATATTTCTTTTTGTTCTGTTCTTAATAACTTCTTTTTTTTTTAAAGATGTCTGAAAAGCCTGTATTTACAACACAGCCCTCCCTCTGCATTCGGTTTCAGAAAGGAAAATAATTTTAGGTCAACTTTTGTTCCTGTAGAAGGAAAAAAAAAGTTATGTGGAAATAGAACGGATTTTGGCTTTATGCATGTTTTATCAGTGATACAATGGGTTCATTCATAAACCTTTAGTAAGATGTATTTTGATATTTTTCCTCTCATTGTAAAATGTACGTGCAAGTTTTCCTGGAGAATAACAACACAAAAGCCTTAATTTAGAGTTATAATTACAAAATGCTGACTTTACCATTCAGAGCAGTTTAATGGTTTTATGTGGAGCAAGAAGACGGATGAGGCTTTCTCTAATGCAGGCCACTTTAGGACACTATAAATAGTGTGTGTCAGATATTTTTATTCAGGCAGTATACAACAAAACACATGGAAATGCTAAGGCTACATCTTTTAGGAAAGTATATTCACAAACTGACATTTTAAAATACATCCTGTAATAGTGCCATGCAGTATGGACAAGCTGTGAGGCTCAGAACATCATAGATTTCCTCAGACAATATGAAATACTTCTTGTTATTAAATTTTAAACAGCATTCACTAGGTGTTCTTTTAAATAGCCGTTCTGGGTAATACCTGCAAATTTAATGGTTTCAGACACTTTTTGTCTTGCTCTGCAGACAAAATAGGGCATTTTCAAAGTAGCAGTTAAAGCACACTGAACCCCCATGCACTAAAGACCAAAAAGCACTTCCTTCAGAAACTCACTCTGTAACCTCCCTCCCTCTCTCTTCTCCCCCCCTGCTATGAGAGAGATATTTTTTCTTCCTTTCTGGGTATGCATTCTTGAGTGCTTATCATTCAATTATCTGATTAACCCTTATACAGAAAAGCAAATAAGCAGACTTGAAAAAAGCACAGCTGAAGTTTCCAAAGGAACCTCCAGAATAACATGCCTAAGTGTCTATGGCTGTTTTGAAAATTTCAGTTTACGCCTATCTCTTTGTTTATATTGTGCATCTGTGCACATGTAAGTGCATAACATTTACTGTATTGTAAAACTGGCTTAACATCTCTTTCAAGTTAAATGTTGGCACTGAGGAAAGATTTCTTTAGGCTCAGGTTATGTTACTGATATTCTGCACAGAACTTATATTCGAAATACAGTTGACCAATATTGCCTGTAACAGTTTGTGGAGTCGGAGCAATGCTGGGTGCAAGAGAGAGCCGACCTCTCCAAGACATTTCATCTGTGGAACTCGCTGTACCAAGATATTATCAGAGAAAAACATTACAGCTCAGGCTAACTAATGGAGAGGTTATGACATACGGCTTATGGCACAAGAGAGCTGCTCAAAGCATGAAGTCAGTAAGTCACCTTTTTGAACAAAGGTGCTGGTGCCTGCTTCAGAATTACTTTGCACCTTCTAAAGTTGGGGGCATTGGTCTCATCTCTCAAGGCTGTTCTTATGAAAAACTGATGGCACTGTTGTTAGATAAAGTATTTTTTTCCCCTCTTAATCACTGCTATAGTGGCTCGAATTTTAAGGTAATGTCCTCATGATTGTGCATCCTCTGTTACCTTGGTGCCAAATATGAACAGTGTACATCATAAAAATGAGTTTTTACTTAAGTGAAATTGATTTTTAAAAAACTAATGCAGCAGCTAAGCCCTAGGTCAGCCAAAGCAAAGCCACAAAGTGCTTGTGGTATCACTGAAACTAAACCAGCTTGTATGACAGTCAGCGGTGACCTGATGCCACTTGCACTTAATTATTTTCAGAATTTTTTTTGTACAAGAGACTCCAGTTCATATTAAAAACAATCATTGTAGTATTAGGAAAGCAACACATTACTTCGCTCTGCAGTTTACATCTCATGTGTTTCATTGAAGGATAGCTTTATTAAACCAGCCACTGCTTACAGATCTTCTCCAGCAAGACCAAATCTGAGGCTTTCATAAAAATGTTTGTTCTTTCCCTCAATGATGAAACAAGCAGAAGCAGGCAGACTTGCTGCATGTTGCTTCTCCATTCATGGAAAAGAAGAATTCAGAGCTATCAAGCTAGTTTCCTGTTTAAATTGCTGGATTTTTTTGTTGCCCAGAACTGGAATTCAGATGAAGCAAGAACCAACTATTTCTCTCTGTCCTTGACACACGTTTGCTTTTCTTGGCCAGCTGAAAAAATGTTATAACAAACTTAATGTCAAGACGCTAAGAGAATAATTAAAACCTTGCATGTAGTTTTTCAGCTGTTGGTTGTATTTCTTTAGATAAGTGATTAAAATAATTATAAATAAAAATAATCCTATCACTCCCAGGACATCTTCCTGTGGGTGCTAGAATTGATGGGTGAAGGACTGTGATTTTGTGCATGTTCAGTAATTGATATTTGATAATTTTGGAGACTCTCCCTGGAAAGATTTTATTGTGCTGAATGAATAAGACCAACTTTTGACTTCAGCCTTTGTTTTGTAAGGTACTTTAAATGAGGAGCGCCTTCAGTGCTTGGCAGCTGCATTTCTTCCTTTAGGGCTTTCACCAGTGGAGAACAAGAACGATAACATGGAGATTGTTTCACTTATTTGCTCGATAGGCTGGAGACGTGGGAATATGAAGCAATGAGCATTCCTCCAATAAAGCATTTACAAATGAAATAGCTTTTAATTTTGGTATTTCTGCACTGTGCTGAAGATATACTGTGGTTTTATGCCTTGGAGTTGAGTATGTTTATGCCGAAGGGTTATGGGAGCAGTTCAGATATGTTGGGGTTACAGATCCCTTATAAGGAAACGTAAGGTGGTACAAGCTGTTCCTTCGGTTGTGCTTTCCAGTTGTTCAATGTATATGGAAACATAGTTCACCTCAGCTGTGTGAAAAATGTTAATCTGATCATACCAATATGAAAGCCAGTCTTTTCTAAAAGCTGCACGCTGTGCAGTTAAAACTAACATGGACTGTAAATCCGTGTTTTTGCAATAGGAGGAGTTACGATGCGGTGTCTCACAGCCTGGCAACTTCCTTCGTGAGCTGCTACTGCACAGGCATGGCAGCAAAGGGTACGAACCATTGCAGGCAGATCCCCCAAACTGCGTGTGTTGTTTTCATTTACAATGGTAATGTCAATGTTAAACGTTATTAATTTAGGGTAATTAAAGTGCGCATCTGTAACTTTCTGACATCTCTGCAGTTTGCTTTATTCTAGGCTGCAGGAAGCATTATGAACTCTGAAAAAGCTGTAATGAGAGGTTAAGGGAAGTTACTGAAAACAATTTGAGATTTAAATGGGAAAGCCTGTAAAATTATTGTTTTTTATTCAGAAATATATTTACATGTATTTCATGGTTTCAGAACTACTTTATATAGCTTATATAGATTCTGGATTGGGAGAAAGACATAAAAAAATACTGTTGAGATGAATGTTGATAATGGATGGGTCCGATTCTCTTTAATGATTTAAAGTTGTTACTCAGTTAAATTAGACCTTGCTGCACTGATACACATCTGGTCATTACTTTCTTTTGGCAGGATTTCCCTAACAGTTTGCCTTCATTAACAGCTACCAAGTGACTCTTAGAAAATAATTAAATTTTCATTTGATGGTATTTGTAATACGATGGCTCTGTTGTTGCTGGAAAGCGAAATCAACTGCTTGTTAGCCACAAAAGCTCTACAGATGAGTTTCACTGTTTCAAACAGAGAAACTGTTAGTCTGACAGTGAAATCTGTGGAGGCTGGTGTGTGTCTGTGTGCAAATAACCTGGTAACGTCCTCTCTTCCTTCATAGCAGCATGCCATTCGCTCAAGAAATCTAAAGGTGTTCAGGTACTGAAGCCTTTTAAAGCTTACTGCATCTTCTAAAATGTCATTGCTTGAGGAAACAAAATCCCTGTGATTAGTTATGTGTGTCTTTTCCTTGGTTTCTGTTCCTCCCTTTTTTGGGTGTGAGATGCTTGAGTTGTTTACTCCAGTCCATTTGATGGAGGCACAACGAGGATCCCTCCAAAGCTCTCTGTAGGCAGCCACAGCGGTGCCTGGTTTGCAGTAAGGAAGCCATAGATGTTCCTGACAGCCAGTGCAGTGGGAAGTTGTGACACAGAAACAGAGCAGGTAGCAGAGTGGGAGGAGATGTATGTGTTGTTAGAGCTATTTTTTTATGTCTCAGGAAGCCAGCACTATTTGCCTTCCCAGGTTGAAAGTTGTGTTGTCAGCTTTTCTGGAGACTGTTGACCTCCCGCATATGTTTATCAAAAGGCAGGGAAGGGAATCAGCTTTAGCTTGGCGAGGTCTGTTCCCACTGCTCTGCTGGAGATGCTGCAGTGGCGGCTGTTTCGCAACTCACCGTGAAAGATGAGGCTTGTCTTGACATTCTGCCGTCACGTAAAAGCGACTCTCCACCCTTCTACAGAGGGCGGCTAGGCTGGAAGAGCTGAACGCGGGGAGGCCTTCAGCCTCTTCCTGTACAGCAGCAGATGGCTTGAGATTTGTTGTAAAAGGTCATGGGAACATAAGAGGGTCGGAACTGGGTCAGGCTGAAGGTTCCTGTGCCCCAGCATCCTCCCTCTGACAGTGATCTGTGGCAGGTGCTTGGGGAAGGAACATGAGAAGTGGGACAAGCCTTTGTGGGTAACTCCTCCTGGGGTAGTCTCCCAGTCTGACCAGTTTGCAGCTCAGTGACTTCCTAAGCTAGAGGTCACGTCTGTCTTTTTTGTTTCTTAGCCCTGTCTGGGTGTTTCTTTCATGAGTTTGTCCATTTGCAAAGTTTGAGCCTCATTTGAATCAGGTGGTGGTGAAGCGCTAAGCAAAGTGAGAACTTTCTTATAATTTTGGGCGCCTTGGTTTGCTGCTGATCTGCACCTCGTATACTCAGGCAGGGTTTAAAAAGAAGTTTGGTGCAAAAGGAAATAATTCCAAATGTGTAGGGCAGATATATGGAAGATATATAGCAGCCTTGCATTTAAAAATTTAAACTGAAGGGCTGGTGTCTCCCTTGTCATGTGGCTATGAGTGTGCAGTGACTCTGCTGAAGTCACTACAGTAAGCTGGGGTGGACAACCCATCTGACTCGTGTTAGAGTTTGACTTGCAGTTTGTAACCAAAAAAGCCCTGAGTGTGCCTAAAGCTCCTGTGAGCTGGTGCTGCTCCATGGTGGGACCCCATGGGGGCCAAGCACTGCTTCAGAGGCTGAACCAGCCTTGGTTGGGCCAGTCATCTAGAAGGCTGAGTAACAGTTTAACTACTGTTATTAGTGTGTGTCATGGAGTTGGCCTGTTGAGTTCTCTTTTACAGGATACCTAATAATTTGGGTTGAAACAACCCAATCCTTTCCTCTTACTGGTTTTGGTGTCAGCAGATGCTGCAGCTGCCTTTGGCTGTTCCCAAGACAAACCAGTTTTGCAAATGACAGACCCAGTGAGACACGCTGGGGTTTGTCTGCTTCCTCAGAGCTGTCTTGTCTCACAGTAGTATAAGCACCATCTATTCCACTTATATTCAGTGTTACGGCTTACTAGAAACATCCTGGCAGAAGGTCAAGGTATTTTTAGTACCATTCAAGGTTTTGCGATGTTTGTGCCACATTGGCACCACAAGGCACCTGGCAGATATAACAAAGGACTTGTGTCCTGCAGGAGAAGCAGCTGGGGCCAAGGAGAATGTGGCACTGGATGTCTGTCAGTGGGTACCTTGATTTTTTTTTTTTGTGGTTATACAGGCTCATCAAATTAAGATGGCTTTTAGCACTGTATTTTATCTTTAGCGTTCTTAACTTTTTTAAGTCTAGTCCAAGGCATTAAGAGAAATACATACGAGTCTAGATCTCAAACATTATATACCTAAATCAAATACTTCTTTTCCAAACTGAATAAAATGGTTTTCTTTTGCCTAATTTTTTGATTACATGTAAATCCCATGGAGTAAGTGAAGGCTATGAATGCTCTGTACATCTGACAAGCCACCAAATGAATATGTGGAGGGATTATTCTGTCCCTCTGCATTAGATGTTTATAGGTAAGCTGCTGTAGCCTTCTGAGGAGTTTTTTATGGGTGAAGTGAAGGTGGAAAAGAATACCACATCTGTTTGCTTCAGTTATGGTGTTCCCACTTAAAATTTTATCAGTGGCGGAGATAGGGATCTTCTCCCAAAGCCCCTTTTTCTGCAGTCTGATGGTGGCAAAACAAAAGATGTCAGCCTCTAAAAACAGAAATTTCCACGGCTTTGTGGTTGTTGGAAGAAACTTGAGACATGACTGAATGTACTGTGAAACCTCAAAAGGCAAATAAGAGGATCCACACCTGAGTTACTTTCAAAAACCTCTCCTAAGTCTTTGGATATATAATGATATTTGGGTGCTTGACCCATGAGTGGTCTGAGTTGGCAGTACTATAATCATCATTTTTATTGTCCTTTCTGTGCAAGTTTCTACCATACCTGGTTTTGGATAGTGTTTTTACGTAACATCTTGACCTTATATGTTAATTGTATTAATCACATGTGGGAAGTTCAGGAGGCACTTGAAAGCCTGTCAATAGAGAAGTGCGATAGAATGATGAACGATACTTAGCATTTAGTAGTAAAGCTGTATTTTAAGAATTGGTTATTGAAAGAAGTTGTCCAACTTGATTACAATAGTGATACATGAGTTTTATGAAAAAAGTTTCCTTATGTTTATAAAATATGATTGTAGTTAGTGTGCTGTAGTCGGGACCCTGTAAACAGTAGTAATAACAATGCTATGTGTGTGTTTCTTTGAAGAATGTGTTTCTTACTATTAGTCAAGTTATGAGGCTGGGATTTTTTTTTATATGGCAAGTTTTTTCTTGTGAGGAAATACTCTCTTCAGATTATAAACAGTGACTTTGATGAATGTACCCATTACCTAAGGAAGTAAATACAGATATGCTTATCTAAACCTGTTTTAAAAAAAAAATAAAATCCAAAATCCTCTAAAAGTATTAGCAAACATTGTAGCTGACTGTTGTAAACCTGCCAAAATTAGATTACACCTGCCTAAAAATGTGCTTTTAGTCAGGCATTTTTGATTAGTTTTGCTTTATATTTCTGCTGAAATAAAAACCTCTTCAGTGTAGATTGCTTCTTTGTATTTGTATACTCTGTATTTAGTGCTGAAAGTGGCGTAGCCATGGACTACTAAAGATAATATATAGTTATAAATGGTTTGTTTTGATAGTAAGAAGTGTCAAGTAACTGCAGTGTGAGCAGTTGTTTATATACAGAGCAAGTATAATACTGTGTGTTACATCGTGATTATTTAGCACTTTCTATGTTGTGAAAGTATATTAAATGGGGAGTAGGTGAGTAGTAACTGGGTGAGATGCAGAAGAGTGAAAGCGATAAAAAAGATGCGTAATGAAAAATAGGAGAATGGTCTTTATGTATGTGGCTAAGACAAAACAGCGTTTGTGTGTTAGGAATAGCATCAGAAAACATCCCATAATGAACCAGTCATGCCATAATCCATGCTTATTTGTTGTGTAACAGGTTTAAGGACTTAGCAGTGTGGCTCAAATTCTGCTCTTGGAGTTAGAGAGTCACAGTTACGTTGTGCTTCTCTGGTGGAAAATGTACTCGCCTCAGCATTGCCCTGAAGAGTAAAGGAATATATTTGTATTTGCAGAATGGTAAAATGTGTGATATAAAGCAGCATGCATGTGCTGGAGGAAAGTGAGTTTGGAAAGCTTTTAAATCAGACCTCTAGTCCCAGGTATAGAAAGAGAATAACCCCTATAGGAGGAATACCTCACTTAAGTGAGACTCACCATTAGGGATCTTATATTTTAATTTGATGTTCTGCATAGCCCACTTTTTTCTGTGATGGTTTTTTTTTTGTGAATTGAAGAAATGGAGAGAGAAGTGTTTCTTTCAGTGGTATGTGGTCCTTGAAACATACTTGTTATGCTTGTTGCTTGTTATTAATATCCTGTAAATGGATAAAACTGGCTGGAAACCTGTGTTTCAGAAAGGCAAAGAGAGGAGATGTTAGTGATGTGATTTATACTTTGTTCATTTCTTTATCTGATGGTCCTTTTGGTTCACTAAAAGATGAACTCTGGGTAGGCAGAAGAGGGGATTAGTTTACTTTTGGGGCTCATGGGAAGGAATCTCTGTTTCTCAACTTCTGGCTGTGCCTCCGATAAAAAGAGGGACTTTGACTCTTTGGAAAGGTGAAGCTTGACTTTATAATGATAATTTGCTCTTAGCAGTTATTTGAAGCTGGAGCATTTGGTACTGTATAAATGTATATAAAAGAGTGTATGTAAAAGATCTGAAGTCTCTGCCTTGAGGAATATACATGCCAATTAGCAATACGTACTACACATATTACACATTAGGGGAAAAAAAAACCAACCAAACAAAAAAAAACAACCAGCAAAACTGAGTGATGGGTTTCATTTTTGAAAATAATTTTGAGTAATTTATGGAAAATATGCTCTTAAGAATGAATTAAAAAAGGAGAAAAACCAGCTCTAAATGCAGTGTTGAAACAGAATGATAAGTGGGAAACTGATATAAAAGATGCATTAGGGAGAGTGAATCATTGCTCACACAAAAGAGCAGGATGGAACTGTGGAGGTCCTTGAAGGAGAAGAATGGCACTTGAACCTAATATGTGAGACATTTGAGCTGGGTGTTGGCATCTTTTGATTTTGTGGAAGAGTGCTATGCTGTTAGCAGCAAAGTTACTTGAATAGACCAGAGGGGAACAAGTTATGAGCTTGGTGATTGGAGATTACTCTGTATTAAGTAAAGATAGAAAAGCCTCAAAGATGAGCATCTTCTCTAAAAGTGGACAGAACGGGCAAGGAGGAGGCACTTAAGCTCATACTGAAATGTCCTAGCAAACAGGGAGCCAGTGAACAGGGACAGAAGCCGTACAAACGAGGAAGAGCCTAAATGGTAGAACTAGTAATGAAGGGCCCAGATGGGTTTGAGAGAGAGAAGGAGGCAAAGGTGCTTCTGGAGTCTCCTTCTCTGGAGACATTCACAACCTGCCGGGATGTGTTCCTATGTGATGTTCTCTGGGTGATCCCGCCCTAGCAGGGGGGTTGATCTTCAGAGGTCTCTTCGAGCCCCTACTATTCTGTCATTCTGTGAAGAAGGAGAAGCACTGGGGAGAACTGAGCAAACAGAGGCCAACATGTGAACAGAGAGGAAGGGAGGAGTGGGGAAAAGAAGTGGCCTTTAAACTGCATCTGCGGGATGGCGGTGGCTGGGGATGGGAGCCGAGCGGCTAGCAGCTGCCTGCAGGTGATCCAGAAGGGATGTGACAGGCAGGCGGTGTGCGTGGATTGGGCTTGGAGGCACGGTGCAGGTGGAAGTAAGGAGGTCAGTGCCGCAGAAGTTGTGTGGGCGCCAGTGGGGTGAACAGGGACGTACGCCGTGGTGGAAGGTGAAGCGATGCGTACAGTAATGACAGCCTGTTGAGTCTGTGAGAGAGGGGAGAGTGCTGGGGTGTGCTTGTGGTTCATAGGGACATTTCTTCAGAAGGAGAAGTAAAGTCTAACTTTAGTACTTGGTGATGCAAACAGATTTATGTTCTTGGTGTGTGTGATTCATGTTTGTCTCACCAGTTGATAGATCTGTCTTGCAAGTTGTAGTTGTAGTGTAAGGAAAAATAAACAAACCGGCAACAGCCTGTGCAGCAGACCTCTCTTCCTCACAGGCTTGCTTGCTTGCTGTCCTATGAGTGATAATTTCAGGCATTTGGTTTTGTTTTGTTTTGAAGTAGTTGCTCAGCATTTGTGTGCTGAGGCTGCTGAAGAGTTTCTAAATAGGGAGTGGGTTTTGTTCCTCTGTTGTTGGTTTTTTTCCTGCTCTTAGCTCTACCTTCCTGTTCCTAAGGCCAGCAGTGAGCTCAGGAATGGTTTTGGGGATGGATGTCCATCCAGGCCCTTCTCTTTCATGGAGGATATTTTCTGCGCTTGGGTAAACTTCTGTCTGTGTGGATTTCTGGGGAAACGACTTGTATGCTGTAGTTGAGGGACTGGCCCAGAGATTCAAAGTCTCTGATTAAGTGGCAAGAGGAGGGGAAGTACTTGTACTTGTTTATGTAAGGGAGGTGGATTAGTTCTGAACAGAGTTGTCAGGGTTTATCTTGTGATGTCCACAATGTCCTGACCTGCCAAAATCTGAAGCATGCCTTACATTGTGCTGTAATGAGAGCAAAGTTAACAGGCTTGGTAAAATGTGCCTTGAAATCGTATTTATAAGCAGTGGATGGAATCTCTTTGTCTGTTTGGATGATGCATTGCACTGATGTTCCACAGAGATAGTTCAGCACTTCATACCAAAATAAGCCAGACCGACTGACAGCTGAAAGGTTTGATTTTGGGTTTAGTTTGTTTTCTCTTGGCTGGGAGCTTTGAAATCCAGAAAAAGTAGTCTTGTATTTTGTATTAATTCCGTATACAAGACTTGCTTTCTTCCCTTTGTGTTTAAATAAATAAATTAATAAATAAAACGAGGAGAAAAGTAGTTACCTTTCTGTGTAAGTCAGCTCATGCTTTATGGTAATCACTTCTCATGTACTGGCTGCACCCATTTGCTTTTCTGAGGTGGGTCAGCTCAAGGAGGAGTATATTTCACAGTTGGATTTATCACATACGTAGTGGAAGTAGCTTTTAGTGATGAGAACTACACAAAACTCTAAAATGAACTAATGGAGTAATGGAGCAACAGCAGACATCGCGCCTTTAGAACTGCTGGTGAACATAGAAACTTTCTAAAACCCTCTTTTAAACTGTTATCAATCAGCTGTCTTATTACTAAGTGTAAGATAAGTTTATCTTCACAAATTAAGCTTGTGGGTGAAGTGATCTTCAGGGCTACTCTATATCTGAGCAAAAATAAGATGAAATGGAGGTATTTCTGAGACACAGATTGGCCTTCAGCACTGTCCTCTGCTTGTTTGGGGCTGGTGTCACTGAGCCAAAGCTGTGCACAGTTTTAAGCACTGTAGTGGATCCAGAGTCTGAGCTGGTGCAAAGTGAGCTTCAGCTTGGCTGCTGTGGGATCTGCAAAGTGCAGAGCGTCCGTGCTCGGGCCTGGGCATAGTCTGCATGCTTGGCATTCAGAAATGTTGCAGACAATGGAAAAACTGTGATTGAAAGTCTTAATTACCTGCTTAAGTTCTTAAACGTTTAAGAAAGCTTCCTAAAATAGAGCATGTCCATGTTGTTTTGTGCTTTGCAAGAGCTTACAGTGAAATACCATATATATATGTATATATATGTATATGTGTGTGTATATATATATGTATATGTGCACGCACACATACACACACACACAGAGATATATATGTATGTATGTATGTGTATAAAAGTAACCCAACAACTGAAAAGGAGGTTCTAATGGTGTGTGTTTTGTAAGTTTTGTGTTGCTTCTCAGTGCTAAGCAGTGCTACCTCAGAAGGTAATGTTTAACAGAATGCTTTTATGGCTTATTGCATATGATTATCCCTCCTTGTATTTCAGGGCACAGTTCCTCTCCCTTTCCCCTCTGCCCTTTGTCTCTCCTTCTATCTCTCCACCTTCCTCTCCTCCTTTTTTTTTTAATGCAATCTTTTTACTCTCTTAAAATGGGATTTTTAAAAGAGAGAAGGAAGTCTAGTCCAAAAGCTTGTTTCAGTGGTTTACAGTTCCTTTATAATAGTGGGGCAGGAGGTGAGGGGTGGAAGTACGCAAACAACTTGCTGGTGTTACTTCAGAAACAGTTTTTTATTACAGTAAGGTTTTAATAGTTAATCAAACAACAATGTTGTAATTCTAAATCTGTTAACAGGTTAACACTTGGCAACACTTAATATTTATAGTGTAATGACTTTACTGTAGCAATTTGAGCAGTAGGATATATTGTGTATAAGAGAAAAGAATGTAGTACCTTGAATTTCTTAAATCTCTGCACAGCTTATTTCATAGCAACGTACTGTAGAAATAACCTCTACCTTCCATTGACCTGCTGAACACATAGTTGTAGCTAGCAAATTTGCTTGGTATTAAACATTCAGCTTTTTACATTTGAGGTCATTGCAGTACTGTATGTATGTACTCAAGCACTGAAGTTCATTCCTCGCTGGTGTAATTGTTAGTTGTGACAGGGAGGAATTCGGGCGCTTAGGACAACATTGCTTCATGTAACTTTTGCTAGGGTAGGAAATCAACAATTCAAAATATTTACTTTTAATTACGCTCATGTTTTTCTTGCATTCAGCTCTTGATTTACACAGCACAAAGGCATTCTGGTATTTAGCTAGCGGAATAGCTTCTCATTTGATACAAATTGATCTGATGGCCCTGTGTGCACGGCAGCTGAGGATGTGGTTTGTTTGTAGCTGGCGTTGATGGGGCAGATGAAAGAGGCAGCAAGAAGGGGTGGGTGGGTGCACGTGTGTACGTGTGTGCCATGTACTGCACTCCCTCGTTTTTGGACAGCTGATGATCCAGTCCCTGTTATTCTGCAATGATGTAAAAATAATAAAACTAAATATTTCCTTGTCATAACACCACAAACAAAAAGATACATTTTTCCCCATTTTAAGGTACAAGCTGAGCGTGTAACAGAGGTCATTGGTAGGCAAATACCCTGCCCATACAGTTTGAAATCAGCCCCCACGCTGCCAGATTTGAAAGGGCCATGTTACAACTCCCTGTAAATTGGTTTGCAGTGGAAACCGTAACAAGATCATTAAATACAAAAGCACTGTTGGATGCTGGGAAAATACTGTGCTGCCCGTGTATATGTGTATCTCCATAGACATGCATGAATAGACAGCATCGATGCCATCGATTTGAATAAGGAGGCAATACACAATATTGAGGTGACTTTGCTTGTATTTGCAACTGACTTTTTTGTTTGATACTATCAGAATTGTGGATATTTCTTCAACTCAACTTTTAATTTGTAGTACTTCAGAATACTAAGACACTGAAGTAGCTCACTTGGTGGGTGTGGCCAAATAGGAACATTATTGTTACATTTAAGTAAAATAGAGGGCTTTTTTTTGTTTATTTTTTTTAAATTTTTTAATTTTTTTTTAACCTAAGATGGTGTTTATGTTTAGAAGTAGCAATACTATTACAGCATGTCAAAGTAAGAGCTTTTGACTTTCTAACATATACCATTAATGACCCTAGGAGAGAAAAAATAATCACATCTGCGCTAGTGCAGTTCTTGGCTTTTCTAGGGCTGATCAATAATCGCATTGTGTATTCATCCCCCCAGCCCCCCATCCTGCGAGGTCAACTTTAACTACTAGTCTTTATATTTCAGAAAAAGGACATAGACTGCCTTATGCATTAGTAATACCAGTCTCGGTGTTTTCTTTAGATCTAATTTACCGTTACCCATCGAAATATTGGTAACTTTTTTTTTTTTCTTAATATAAATTAAATACTTTTTCTGTCATTTTTCAGGAGAGCTTTTCTTCTCTTCTACCTTCTAGTGCTGTGCTGAGAGGTGTAAGTAGGAGCTGGAGTTAGGGTGCTTAGATTTGCTATGGCTTTGAAATTTAAATGGATCCTCTCTTGATTGTAGCATGTGACGGTGACAATGGGTGAACGACATCTTCAGGGTCTCATGTCTGGATGGTATCACAGCTGCTGCAGTAAAGTCTTGTTATGGTTGACCAGTCACATTTGGTCAGTTAATTCTAATTAGAAGTTCTTACTTGTGTTGCATTAGAAAACAGTTTGAAGCAAGCTGGTGGATACTTGGATGAAGTTAATTCATTTTCTCCTCCTTGCCTTGAAAGATTAATGTTGCTTTTTTTGTTTCGTCTTGCAGCCAGAATGAGGAGACGTGAAAGAATCTTGCCTATAAAATAAGCTTTTTAAATTATTATTTTGCATTATAACGTAGCGGTCTCCAGCAACTGCTGTAAAAGAAAGCGTTATTGTGGGTAGTTTTGTCAGTGTTAGACATGTCCAGTAGTTTAAGTCTTGTGACGGTGGCATTTTGCGATTTCTGCATTGTTGTTTTTTTCCATGAAAGTAGTAGTGATACTGGTTCCCTTTTATTCATTTCTTCATATTAGAGGGGAAATGTAGTTTGTTCATAATGGATTATTGATTGGTCTGCGAACAGCAGAAGCCCCAAGGCCTTGTCATCAATGGTACTTACTCTCCCAATAGTGAATGCATCGCTTCATGCAGCTATTCGCAAGCCCAGTCTGCAGAATATAAGCCCGTAATTGTTACTTTTGTGCAGCGCACTTTTTAGGGAGAGGAACTCTTCATTGTCATTATGGGATTTTCCCCCTCAATTTGTTCAAATAATAGTCCCTTTGTTTTGGTAGCAAGATAAAGCTTGTCCTGGATGTTAATGATATATTGCAATTCATTGCTTAGAATACTACAGTGTAACTAATAAAGTACATTTCTTTGTCTCCCAGAAGACAAACACGCACAGTCTGCTAAAACACAAAATAAGTACTGAGTGGGTGACAGCTCTGAGTTTCTCAGCATACCCCATAGCGGCACATATGCAAACTCCTGCCCCCCATTCCTGAGCTGCTTCTTGAGGAGCCACCAAAAAAATCTGGGTTACGGCCGTTTTGCTGATTTTGTTTTGGGAGAGATCACCTCGCTGTAGATGCCTACCTGCAGCTTCTTCAGCAGTAATGCTTTTATCTTTATTTCACTGTGTTCTTCCCCTGCTCAGGGTGTGGCATCACTTCAGAAAGGCCTGGCTGCTTTCTGAGCCCTGGCTGCCGCTGTAAAGCCTGCTGCAAAATGCCACTATCTTGTGGAGGGGGAACAACAGAAAAACACACGATGTGTTTGGAGAAGCGCAAAATAACATCTCAGGGCTCAGACAGCAAGCTTTTCACATGGGAAGAGCTTCCCCAGCTACAAGGGAAGGCTGGTTTAAAATAATTAAACAAATAAAGTGCTGCAAAATGCTGCTGAAGGATTTTATAAAACCTAAACAGAAACAGACTAATAGAAACTCCTTGTTTGTTTTTCCAGGAGCTTTGTGTTTTTCCTTTCCAGTCCTGTGTCAGTTTTTGGCAGGCTTAAACAAACTTCAGGAGATCTGTTGTCAAGATTTCTGCTTTTAATAACTGAATACATTTGAAAATTTGACATCTTCTACAACTGGCTCAGGATTTCTGGATAGCTTTTTACTGGGCTCATTTGGATTACTCTCAGAAAATCAATTTGGAGCTATGCTGCCTTTACCTAATGGCAAGTTTAGTCTATAGGTTGCTGAATGCCAGGATTTCCTGGAAATTCTAGTATGGGCTTACTGTTTAAAGGTATGCTTGTTCTTCTACCCTCTTGTGTAGTCTAAAAGATACAGGCTATCCTATATAGGCTATATGATAGATCTATCTATCTGTCTGTCTGTCTGTCTTCTTTAGACTATGCCTATATAGGATACAGAATCCTCTATAGGCTAGCCTATCTGTAGGCTGATGAAATGGTCCATGAGAGACATTTCTGTGGGATTGATGCCTGAATGAGTATGGCAGGATTGAGCCTTCAGCCAGGGTGGTGGCTGATGACCCCTCTAGGGTCTGGGTGTTCAGAAGCAGCCGTGTCCCCTCCCAAAGTGAGGAGGAGGAGGGTGTGCAGGTGGAGCGAGGCTGGTATGTGCAGAGGATGGTGTCTCTGCGGCTTGGGGAGAAAGGTCTCTGCGGTTCAGTGAACACAAAGGCCAGCGAGGCAGTTGTAAAACGTTCTCTGTCTTTTGTCCCCTCTTTTCCTGCACTTTGCTCTCTTCTGGCCTCTTTGCTGTGAACAGCGAAGTCTGTTTGGCTTTGAGGCAACCTCAGCCTTCTCAAAATCAGGAGAGATCAGGTCTCCGCATTGTCATTCTTTGAAAGATACAATGTTGTCAGATTTACCTAGATGTTTACATGCTATGTCCCATCATTCCATCATCTAGAAGGAATTTCTGTAAGATATTTTTCCTCAAGATCACACCTCACAGTGTGGTGAGTTTTTTTTAGGTTTTGGGGTTTTTTGTGTTTGTTTTTTTGTTGTTGTTTGTTTGTTTTTAAGTCGTTGGTTTGGGCAGAGGAACATGGTGGAGTGACTGCAGTGTATGTTCAAACCTCTTGGAGATTAGAAGAGTGATATTTTCTTTTTTTTCATTTTATTTATCAGATGGGACTTGAAATACTCACACCGAAACTGAAAGCAGTTTGTTTTAAAATATACATGGTGCTGTTTGAATAGGTCTGTGTAGCTTCCCAAATTGTATATTCTTGTTTATTATCTATTGAAGAATTAACCCTTCTTGCCACTACAGCCCATGCAATATGATTCTTAAAGTCACATGTAATTGAAGAGAAATTGAGAAAAGAATGTGTAGTTTTCTGTGTAACAGGAGTATTTTTCTTCTATGTTCTTCTTTCTTTGTGCACTGCACAGGGTGTATCTAAGAAATGAATTTGCCATTACTTTTTAAGTGTGGTATCCCTTGTATTCTGTTTTTCAATTTTTGCATGTTGTTTGTTTTCAATTTCTTTTTTCATTAATTGTTTTCCAGGAGGCCCAAAAAGGTTTTAAGGAGGTACCTCTGGCCTTGCAGGGAGTCCTCACAGCGTGCGTACCTGGTGAGAGCAGGTCATCTTGTCCAAATGTATTTTCTCTCAAGCCAAGAACTCTGTCAGCATCGGTTTTGAAAACCGGAGAAGTTTTGATGCCTAAATGTTTGAAATAGTCGATTGGCTCTCCGCTGAGAGGGTGTTAGGTCACCAGAACAGGCTCCCAGGGAAGTGGGCATGGCACCAAACCTGCCAGAGGTCAGAGAGCATCTGGACAATACTCTTAGTTACATGGTTTAGTTATGGGTACTCCTGCAAGGAGCAGGGGTTTGGACTCTGATCCTTATGGTCCCCCTTGAGATATTCTATGATTCTGTAAAATGCTTGGTTTAAACTTGGAGGAAAGCTTGTTTTCCCTTCTAGGGGTAAATAAAAGAAGGTTATTTGTATTTGTGCCCATGCAAGTCAATGCAAAGTGTCTCCATGAGGCAATGGGTGCAGGAACAAATCTTAAAACTAAAACGCTTGGCTGAGCAAAGGCCCACTGTTCTTAGGTCTTCATTCACGTTTCTCTTCCGTCTTGCTTCATACACCAAACCTGCACGTAAACAGAGATGATAAGTGCCTTGGTGTAGTTTAAAGGGGTTGGAAATGCCTCTGTGACACTAACATGACCTGCTGATCCCTAGTTCCACAGAATGAAGCTAAAGTAGTTCATATGTCCCTTACAACAGAATATTGCGTTCCCCTCAAAAAAAAAATAAATTGTGTGGCATTTAGCGTAGGCTGCAATGGCGTTAGAACACACAAAGTATTTGTGAAGACTACATATTCCTTTACATTCGCTTGCATTTCCTTATGGCTTGCCTCTGTGCTGGTGGGGATCTCCATGCCCTGACAGAGTGGGAGGAATCTGCTATGAATTCTGTGTGACAAGGCAGCGCTAAGGAACTGCAGGCTGAACTTGGACCGAAGCAATGAAAGGTTACTGGTTACCACCTGAAATCAGTTAGAGCTGAAACATTTTTAATACCCTTAGGGCAGCTGGAGGTGGCTGTGTTCAGTGTGTGCTGAAAGAGAATTATTCAGAATACTTCCAAATTCGTAGTTATTTCAAAGTGCAAATATTTTTATCATCGCAGTGAGCCAGAAAGAATAAAAATAGCTATGGCAAAATTTTACTCGCAGTGGAAGAGTAATCAGTGTGGTCTGGTTTACCAGTTGACGTCTTCCATCCCTTCTACCATCTTCAGTGTTGAAATAATTGTTTAACAGTGAATGCTGAGGTGGAAATTATGAGGCCAAAATGTTATTTTCTATTGGTAGGGTTCTTTACGAATATTGTTTTCCTTATTTTTTTAAATTCAGTCTTATGAATTGAAGTGTTTTTCAAAGTTGCCGCTTTTATTTTGGGTTTGCTGCTTCTTTCCTTGCTGATGAACTCTAGCTTTGCTGTTCTGGAAAAGACCCTTTAAAAGAATTACTTTAAGTAGCTTTCAGATGATGTGAGGAGGGAGCCGTGAGCTGTTCCTATACGTTTGTGTCAGTCGATTTCCCAACACCTAAAGCAGACCTCCACACGCTGTACAGCAAGCTCAGATGGGGTGAACACCCTTCCTCCCCCTGGGATTTCTGTCTGTGGAAGATGAAACTTGAAATACTGTGAATCTTAAATGAGTATTATGAGTTAAAATAATTCAAATCTAAGAATGTTTCAACTTTTTTAGACTAACAAAGTAATTTGATAATTTTTCGACTCTGACTTTGCCCCCCCTCAGGACTAATTGAATGTAGGACTAAGAAGATCTCCTGCGAGTGGCTAATATCCCTGCTATAAATAATGCTTTCTTCATATCCTCATTTTCATAACTAACCTTCATTAATGAAAATGCTATAAATAATTAAAGTGGAATATGCCAAGACTGAGCGCAGGGAAGCTGTGGCCAAGTAAACAAAGGGTCTCCGAAGCTTTGGATTTATGTGTGCCTGAACTGCTGCACACAGCGTTCTTGTCTGACTGAGCTTGGCTCTTAAGGCTCTCTTGAACTTTCAGACAGGAAACGCTGTAGAAAGTTGAGTAAAAATGAGACCTACATCTGAAAAAAAGAAAGAAAAAGCCACTAGTCTAGAAGTCAGCCTGCCAATAAGCAGTGTTCTCACTGGTGTAAACTGTAGAAAATGCAGGATGTAGAAAACATTGTCTAAAGTACCAGGGGTCCCCAAAGCTTCCCAGCTTTTTTTTTTCTAGAATAGTGCAGCACATTTCAGAAGAAGCTGTTGCTTTTTTGAGTATACAGTTGTGTTAAATGGAAGAAATTAGCCTGTCGTTTCTTTTTATCATCTAATGAGATTTAGGTTAAGTCTTTGATTATAAGACAAGATGGGTTATTACTTGGCAGACTTGGATTGCAGGTCACATAAGTGATGTTACTCTGAATTGTTTCATCCATCAGTACTCAGTGTAAACTACATTTCCATTTGCTCTTTGGCATGTTTGTACTTTCTGGTACAGCCACTACTTGCAGTGGTTGCAATCCTTTATATACCCAGGGAGTTTCTTCTGAGACTGCCCCTTAATTTGGTTTTAAATGGCTAATTTCATACATTAATTTAGATACTCTTGTTTGCAAACTTCCTGTTCATATGGACTTCTCAATTTGTGATCTGTTGTGATTTTTTTTTTAGTCATAATAAGTTAGTCGTAATGCAAAAAAATGCTTCATTAAAGAAATGAAATTACATTTGTAACACGTCCCTTAGATATTATTATCAGCTCTTAGGGAAAAGTAGCTTGGGCATAGATTTTAACTCTTAACATGCTGAACGTGTACTAGATGTATAGAAAATCAAAGCCAGAAATGGTCTTGTAACAAATAAGAGGGCTAGATTAGCTCAGACATAACAAACTTATTCTGTAGTGTGTATCTGAGATGAGCATTGCATCAGTTTTACCTTGCTTTTTGTTAGGCTCATGCTGGTGATGTGGTTAGACTATTTATTTACATATGGAAGAAACTCAGAAGTGATTACAATGAGAAACGTTAAAATTTGCAACTTTAGATCTGCAGCTCTTTATTTATTGAGTCATAGATGGCAAGTGATGGATGTGTGAATAGTCCTGTTATTGTTCTGCATATTTTTAGCTACATTTTAAGAAGCTGCTGTTTTCTTAATGTAGTAATAGGTTGGTTCTCTGTATTAGAGAATGCAGTATTCTTTGATCTTAGTCATGTGGTGTTTGTAGTACTTAATGAGGATAGGAAAGGGGAAAGATTTTTGTTTTGCAGTTGTGGTATCTAAAAAGAAACAGTCTCTGGAAATCTGTTGTTTTTTGCCATATACAAGGTGTAGGAGTGCTAATGTGTTGCATCTTGCATTGCTGAGGCAGATACTGAACCTTGCATTTAATCATGACACAATACAAAAGCTCCTAAACTTTTCTTAATCTGTTTTGTTAATTAAAGTAGCTTCTTGGTTGGTTTGTTTGCTTGTTTAGGGTTAAGAGTCTGTTTCATTAAGACGGGTGGTGCTGTGGTTTCCTGTACGTCTTGTTGGTATAAATCACTCACTTTTAAGATCGTTTGATACCTACGCACGTTGTCAGTTTACCTTGTTAGATTGAGACTAAAGATACACTTTGAGAGGTGTCTTTTCTTCCTTGTCCATCAGGAAGTAAGTTTTAGTTTTCCTGACTGCTTTGTCAGGCTCTGGATTCTTGTTTTCTCTCTGATCAAACCACTGAGCGTCCTCGGCTTCTGCGCCTGCTCTGTGCATGCCACATCAAGCACAGCAGAGCTGTCTGAGACGCAAAGAAATGCAGTTGCCAGCA
>NW_010210121.1:39915-69574 GCF_000695765.1 Mesitornis unicolor
GCTAAAGTCTCTAGGAAAGCCTTTTATCTTTGGCAAGTGTAAGTATTTTACATGAAATTACACATGATGGTAAAGCCACAGATTTAAAGTGTAATAACCCCTCAAGAAATGTTTTCCTCATTTAAGGTGTATTTTTAGCCACTTCTGCCTGGTTTTAAAACAAAAAAGTATTTTTAAAGTTTTTACTTTTTTATAGACACCGTGATGTCAGTGTATGGAAATGAATGTTTGCTCTTGTTTGGATTTCACTTGTTTATTAATGATACTTTGAATGCTTGCCATTGAGGTCTGGAATATCGGCAAAAGGAGGAGCTGCTCCTTTCCTTTACTGCTTTTTCGTCCAATAAATTGTAGTGTAGTACGCTTCTGAATGAGGGGTGAGTGATGAAAGCTGTTGAATTAAAAATAAGAAAAGGTTTAAATATATTTAAGAATCTTACTTACACAGTTTCTGTACATTAGTGTGAATCTGTTCTTGTTTCAGGTAATCTATGCCATCCGCTTACAGAGCACACGGAAATAAATCGGCGCTTCGGACTCTCTGGAGCAGCTGAAAGGAGAAACATTACCCGAGAATGAAGCAATAAAACCCCTCTCTGCAGAACCGCATGATTGAAAACGCGGTCCAGCCCTCCTCTGCTGCCGGACATGCTTTTGTCCTCCTGCCCCGCTCAGCCCGTGTTGCAGTGATACAGATGGATCGTAGCAGAGAGGCAGACATGGAGTTACGGAGATCCTCCAGCCCAGGCAAGCTAAGCAAGCACGACGTGGATGCTGACAAGACCATGTGCCACAGCTGCTGCATCTGCGGTAAAAGTTTCCCGTTTCAGAGCTCCTTGTCGCAGCACATGAGGAAACACACAGGAGAGAAGCCCTACAAATGCCCTTACTGTGATCACAGGGCTTCCCAGAAGGGCAACCTGAAGATCCACATTCGTAGTCACAGAACAGGCATTTTAAGTCAGGGGCACGAGCCGGAGATAGGAGAGGCACAGCTGGGAGAGATGGGCGTTTCAGAGGGCCTGGGTGGGTGCACCAGCCCCACTAAAAGCACGTCCGCCTGCAACAAGATCTTGAACGGTACCGCTCGGGTAGACAGCAGCAAGATCTTGTTGAGAAGCAGCAAGAAGGAGGTCACGGAGGTGGTGCCAGCCGAGGAGGATGGCAAACTGACCTCCTACCAGTGCACCTTCTGCAAAAACAAATTTGAAAAGAAGAAGGACCTGGAGCAGCACCTGCACCAGGTCCACAAACCGTTCAAGTGCAGGTTGTGTAGCTACATGACCCTGAGGGAAGAGACGCTGTTAAGCCACGTAGAGAAGGACCATATAACTGCTCAGGTCCCAAACGGGGAGGCCTACACTGAGAACTGCAAGAGTGAGTTGAGTGCAGGCGAGTTTCCGTGCGAAGTCTGTGGTCAAGCCTTTAGTCAAACCTGGTTCCTGAAAGCTCACATGAAAAAGCACAGAGGGTCATTTGATCACGGGTGCCACATTTGTGGCAGGAGATTCAAAGAGCCCTGGTTTCTCAAAAACCACATGAAGTCGCACGGCCCCAAGACTGGGAGCAAAAACAAACCAAAAAACGATTTGGAGCTCATAGCCACTATCAATGACGTGATACAGGAGGAGATGATTGTGACGGGCCTGTCTCTGTATGAAGTTTGCACCAAGTGTGGAAATCTGTTTACAAATATGGAAAGCCTGAAAGCGCATAATTCTGTTCACTACCAGGTGCAGCGGGGCAGCGCCGTGGATAAAGCCGAGGACTTAATTGATGGGAGCCTAAGCTCCTCGGTAACGAAGCAGTTTTTCTTGCAGTGTCTCAATCTAAGGCCATCTGTAGGGCTGGACAGAGTTACAAGAGGACAGCCTGGGAAAAGAGTAGCTGAGCTGGATCCGGTGAATAGCTACCAAGCTTGGCAGCTGGCCACCAAAGGAAAAGTAGTAGAGCCCTGTGAGTATGTGAAGTATGTGGGATGGGATGAGGCTCTGGCGGATGCAGACGTGACTTATGACAAAGATAAGAGAGAGTATATCCTCGTCAACCAGGAGAAGCGCAAGCGAGAGCAGGAGTCGCCCAGCTCTTCCAGCAACCCCAAGAAGAAGAGCTGCACCAGCGGGCGCCCGGAGAAGACCGTCAGTGCCCCACCAGGGGACAGCTGCCCGGTCGCCCAGGGGGACGTGGACTACCGCCCGGCCTCGCGGCAGAGCCGGCGGGCTGCCCAGAACAAGTCAACCGAGTGCTTCGAGTGCGGGAAGATCTTCCGCACCTACCACCAAATGGTGCTGCACTCTCGAGTGCACCGCAAGGAGCGGAGGAGCTGCGGCGAGGGTGGGACGGCTGCCCAACCCGACCGCTACGGCTCCAGCAGTGAGGAAGGGGACTCAGGGTCTGTCAGTGGGCCCAGCACCCCTGGCTCTGCATCTGCCCCAGAGGACTCAGCCACCTCCGGCCTGGGGGAGGAGGGTGCCGAGGAGAGCTCGGAAGAGGGAGCAGCCAACCGCTTGCTAGGTAAGATCTCTCCCAGCCTTGCCCTGCTCGCTGTTGCTGGTGTCTGTGTCTCCTGTGGGACACAGTGATGAGCAGAGGGAGAGATGCATGAAAGCATGTGAGAGGTTTAAAGGTGGTGTGGATGAGGTCCTGTGCCCACTGACTGCTGCTGCTTGTCTCGGCATGGTGACTGCTTGTTGCTGGCACAGGTAATAAAAGTGAGATCAAAGGATGTCAAGGTGCAGGTGAACTTGTATTTCAGTGAAGGACACCCGAGAAGTATTTTAGTTGCCCATAGCAGTGCTGCAGGATAGTGTCTTCTCTGGACATCTCAGGGGCTGTTTCTCCCTGATTTATGGGCATGCTGTGCCCTGTTCTGCCTGTAGCGTGCAGTTGTAGCGGGGGGACAGCCTGTGTGGTGCAGCCCTGAAGCACGTAAACTTGTTAATCGCCAGTGTGAGAGACCTCTCTCCCTCTCTGCTTCGCTTCCCAAATTGTGTTTATAACTCCAAAGGCTATAATTAATCTCTCTGGATTAAAGCGGTCCTTTGAGCCCAACACTACTAAATGGAACAAATTATTCTCTAAATAGCAGCAAAGTAAATATTTAAAAGAACACCATTAAGCACTTTTGTATCTTCCTTTTCTTTGAATATTTTGTTTTTGTTGTTCACCATTTTTGTTTATAATACCCTCTTAGAAATGTGAGATTAACCATTCTTTCCTCACTAGCCTTGCGCTGGTTTTTTTGTTTGTGTTCTGTTTGGCGAACAATAACGTTTTCCTCTCCTTTTAATTCCTTTTGTTGTGAAGAACATAGTTATCTGTAGAGTTAAACTCATTTTCAAGACCATCATGGATGAAGTAATCTGCACCATTGTGGAAGAGGGTGGGTTTATTCAATTAGCTGTGTTCTTTCAGGATTTTATATAATGTTGCGCTTTCTCCTGGCTACAGACCCTGCAGCAGCAAAGCAGCACGTTCCAGAATTGTGTATTAATAGCTACATGTTTTTCATAAAGTTTTGAAGCAGTGTTGGATATAGAGGTTTTTTTTGTTAGTAAGCTTCTTTCATGAAAGTCTCATGGTATTTCAGGACAACTAAAGTTGGGCCTGACACTGCTTGGCAATGTAACTTCCAAAATGCAAGGCATAGAGAGAAGAGAGCTCTCGAGGATTCAGATTGTAAAAAATTAAACCCATGTGTTTGTCCTTAAAACCTAGAAGAACAGTCCTAAACTTGAGTTTGCTACAACTTGGATCAAGTCCCCAATGGACAAATTGGGCACATGCTAAAATAGAAATGTAAATTAAACCAAGAACTCAATTTCTTTTATGCTTTCTTGCCCTTTCCATAAACCACAACTCCAAAAAGTCCTAGCGACAAGCTGACTTAAATATTCTCACTTTGGTTACTTGCCCATTTAAAAGACTCAAAATTTTGTGCTATTGGATTTTGGACACTTAAAATTCTTATGAAGCATACATACCTACTTGGTGTGAAAATCCATCAGCTGCTGCCTGAAACACCTCGGTACAGTTGACACAAGATGCAGTGATAAAACTGCAGCTTTGTCTGGAGTTAAATGGGGCTGCCATATTTTACTGGTGTTTTTTACAGTGCCCTTATGGAAACTGCTGTAATTGAAAACTACCTCTCTGGAGACGGGCCGAAAACAGCAAAACACTTTTTCACACAGTGTGCAAATAGGAAAGCTCTTCTTATGCATGCTCCATATTAAACACTTTATTTTTAACAAGATGAGCCTTCTCATCTCTTCACCTGTCTTGCTTCTTGCCTCAGGTCAAGCTCCGAGCCCTTGTTGCAGGAGTGAAAGGTGAGAGTTAAAGTCACACAGCAGTTTCTCTCATAGGAATTAAGGTGACCGGCTTAGCCATGTCACTGGCCAACACCTGGGAGCTCATTTCTTTGGGTGCCAAATGAGTCTTTATTATCTTCAGCTGTAAAGAAGCAGCAAACTGATGGCCTGAACAAAGGTGCATCTCGTAAAAGGGATGTGTTTGCATTGATGAGCCAGGAGGGGGGCTGCTGCATTTTATATTCACTAATTTTATATTCACAGCTGAAGAGCCAATCAATTAGTTAATTGGCTAACAAGAAAGGTTTTAATCTTATGACCAAGATAAATATTACCCTTGCTCCTTAATAGAGTTTATTTAGATAAAATCACTGTGTCAATGAAGTAAACATTTTTTACAAGTGACAAAGATATTTTTTTTTTATTCAGAAGGAAGTTTTTGGTTTTGTGTTGTGTGGGGTTTTTTTTTTTTATTTTTAAAATTTATTTACACTGCCCTTTGTTTTCTAAGGGACCGTGTCTTTCTGTCCAGCGGGCTGTAGGATTAATTAGTTTTACTCTTCTGCAGACTGCTGCTTCAATTCGAGAGGCTTTCTTTCCCTCCTCTACGAACAGAAGCTTAAGGTGTAGAGAATATAGGCCAGATTCCACCCTCATGTACGCTCCTGCTAAAATCAGGTGTTCTAGTACAGCCTTGAAGCACATTTTGTCCTGGAAGTGCTGTGGTTCTCTATACTTTGCTGCTGCTTTTTGCAGTTATTCTTGCTGATAGTGTTTCTGTTGAGAGCCGTGCTCCAGCCCCACAGACAGCATCCCTCCGCAGCGGAGGTGGGCAAGCAGTGCTCTCGGTTCCCGTTCTTGACATGTCTTCTATGGTCTTAATTTTGCTGAGGCTGTGGTAAGGACAATCTTGTGCTACTCATAATAACTGTATTTTTTTTAAACTTTCATATCTTTACTCTTTTCCACCCCCTTTTGACATATTACAGTGTTATCCTGGGTCAGAAAAGGGCCTTGAGACTGTCAAGAATTGACTGTTACGGTCTTGACTCAGCTGCAAGTACTTCTTTGTGAGTTTAATTCTTAATACTCTGAGTAGTCCTGTTTACACGCAGTGTCTTGCAGCTGGAAAGTTGGCAGTGTACCTCCATGGTCACTTAGAGCCAACAGATACTGGGGCTGAGGGTGACTAAGGCTGGGAAGTACTGATAGGGCTTACTGGGAGAAGAGGAAGAATTGCACCTTGCATGTGAAATGGGATTGAGAGCCTCCAGGGTAGGCACTTCTTTGCTCTTAACACATCGGTAATTTGTCTTTGCCTGTGTGTAGGTAGAATAACATAATGATTTCTCAGGCATGGAGGTAGTGTTTGCAAACCCAGCTTATCAGCTGCCAGGGAGTAAGCTAGCTGCTTACAAAATGCTTTCCATCTTGTTGGAAGGAGGGTAAAAATTAGTTTTCTAGAGTCACATAGGCAGTGTACCACATGCTACCCATCATCCAGAGATATGTGCGTGATATATATATATACTTCGTGTGACAGCCATGTGGGAAAAGGTGGCTCAGAGCACATTTGCTCTGTTAAGAGCAGCCTTTAAATATTTTCAAGGTCTTCCTGCCCCAGATTAGTCTTTATTTTTATTTGGCATTAGCCACCAGCCACTGTGCCTGAATTTCTCACGAAAGTTACTAGCCACAAAAGCCACTAACACACTGTACCTGAATTTCCACTAAGCTATGTCCAAAGCTGTTTGAACCACCTGCGAGTTGCTGCTCAGCACTTCCCTAACTTGAGGCTTTTTTATTTTTTTTTGGTATTTTTCATTTTTAACTAAAAACACCCCCAGAGTTATGACAGAGAGTAAAGGAAGATTATGCATATGTTGATAAAAGTGGAAGGGAAAATACTCTATTTTTTAAGTCTTTCAGCTTCTCAACTAAAATGTAGTTTTAGATACGCCAAAGAAGTAATTCAGCCTGTATGCATTCAGTGGTTGGTATTTTTAAGGCTCAGTGTGGGCCCACTCATTGTCGTGGTGCTTTTAGCAGTGAGGGTGTTACAGTTTGTTACATGAGGCACTACAAACTATTTCAGTCCTGAAATGAAGAAGGAAGTATAGTTTTTGAGTTTTTGACTGCTGCTGGCAGGTGGGAGGATGAAGAAAAGAAGTTAAAACAATCTAAATATCACTTGGCACTGCGCAAATGCATAGTAAGAGCACAGGCCTGTGATCCTCCAGTCAGTAAGGGAGTGCCATAAAGGTACTTCTTTTTGCCTGTAAGCACCATATAAGGCAGGAAGTAAATGTTAAAAATAATCTAGGGAGGGGAAAAAAAAAGAAAAAAAAAAGAAGAAGATTGTTATGTAGGAATAAAAGAGAGAAATGCTACTGCTTGTAGCCTGACCTTGTCAGGGAAGGGCAGCAGGGAAAGGAGAGGGTGTTGCACTTTAGAGAGAATGCTGCTTCCAGTGAAGACCATCTCCTCAGTTTTGTTTCCTGACTCTCCTGCCTCTTCTCTCCCTTTTCTTTTCCTTTTTTTACCTTCTGTGAGACTCTTCTGGATTTTTGAAATGCTTTAAGGAGAGATTGATCCACTCTTAACACATGCTGTTTTTATTAAGCTGGCTAATGCAGGAAAGGGCCAATCATGAGTGGGGACTGTTGTGCTAGGCCTAAAGAGTTTGTAGTCTGAATAGACGAGGAGGACACAGGTTGCTGGACCACATAGAATATAAAAAAAACAGTGAATACAAAACAGTGGTGTGTGGCCACGTTTGGATTGTTTCAAGCATTACCAGTTTTATGGTGGGACTTGCTCAGAAGGAGATGAGCTCCACAAAGGAGCGAGACGAGATGGAAGTAGGTTGCAGGGAGGAGAGAAAAGGGGATAGAGGAAGGCAGAGAGGAGCTGGAGGGTCAGTCCTGGGTGAGGAGACCTTGGTGAAAAAAGCTGTGTTGTGCAATGAGGTTTTGAAGGTGGTGTGCTGAAAAGATGGCATCTGGATTCAAACCCTCCAAGGCAGTGCTAGACTGCTGGGTGTCATATACTGAAGCTTTGAGGGCTCATGGTGACCTGCACTGGGAGCTGGGTAACTGCAAGAGGGTTTCCACGTGAAAAGCAGAAGGTCTGGAGCAGTCACACAAATGGGAGACAGCAGCAGGAGCTTACCTTATCTGCACCTGCCAGTGGACCACCAGTTTCTTGTTATCAATCTGCTAAAAAGTCTGAACTCTCAGCTCTTTCCTTGGTTTTACCTTAATAAAAAGAAAGAAAAAAATTAAAAGGAGCAGTGCCTTGTTTTTCAGCTTTTTGTTTCCATTTGCTACATTTTAAAAACTCTTAGAAATCCATGGCCAGACTCTGATTCAGTGTCTCTGTTAGTAAATTGAAGGAGAAGAGACAGCTGCCTGTGAAATGCTCACAGGTTTTATAAAGTGGGGGTGTGTGTAACACATACCCTTTATACCAGGCATGTTGTAAGAAAATCCTGTATGTAAATTGGAATGCTTGACTAGAAACTTAATGACATTTGTAAGTTTTGTGAACTAAGAAGAGTAGGAGAGATTTATGAAGTATAAATTTGGACTTTGTTTTGCTGGGATATAAATTTTAACAAATCCAAGAGCTGGAACTTCAATGAAAAGTATCTCATTTCATCAGGCTTTTGATTTAAAATGCATCAAAATAAAACTTGTCCAGAGTTGCTTTAATTTCCAGTAAGATGGCAAGGCTGTGATTTGTGGGAGGAGAGGAACAGTAAGAATAGAACAGCTAAGCAGATGTAAATAGACAAATAAAAATGTAACTCTAAAGAAGAGAGAAAGATAAACCTAGTAAATATTTTCTGTTGCCAGAGTAAATGCATGAAACACAGCTGCCAGTATCCAGTACCAGGACTTTCTTGTTCTGCTTATATGAAAAAATATGTGCAAGGAAATGCCTCTCCACTATTTAAAAATCAAACATTTTTACTATGTATTTTAATAAAATAATTACACTCATGCCAGCCTCTCACTTACTGTAAATCTCACAGTATAATGCCAGTGAAGACTTTGCTGCTGGGACACTTTACACCAAATAAAGATCTTGTTCTGTATGTATAATCTTAAGTATGTTGAAGTTATGTAGTGTATTTATTCTGCAGAATAAGCATAAAACAAATTGGAGAATGTCTTGGTGCTAGACAACTGGTAACTACTGCCCCAGGCTTCCAAGAAGTGAGGTATTTTCCAGGCAGAACAGTGTCTCTGTGGCTTCTCTTAGATCCCTACCACGAAGATAAAAATGTTATACTGGGATTATACACTTCAACAGTTAATTTTGGCATTGCCAAGGAGTGGTTGTTGGAATATAAAAGCCCCCTCAACTTTTCAACCCCAACTAATTGTTTTGGTTGTTAATGCCAGTGGGATTAATGCCAGGGCTTTCAAATACAGCAAGCTGATGATTCACATCATAGGGGAAGTTGGGCAGAAGCAAGGACCTTGTGCTTGCAGAAGTAAGATTAGGCACTGTTTGGGACTTTGCAAAGTTTGAACTGTTCCTTAAACCAAATGGTGGATCAGAACTAGATCATTTACCTATTTTGAACACACCTAATAATACCAAACAGAAATTTATTTTATATCTACCTTACTGTAATGCACATAGTCCAATCCTGATGCCTATAGCAAAGCCACATGTGGTGTGGTATTTTCTTGTGATTTGAAGTTTCTCTGCAAAGCACTGCAGGTTGGAGCATCATTTTTGACCTATACAGGCCTGTGTGTATCTCCATGACAGCACTTTGTTACTTCTTCCCTCCCCTTTGGGCTCTTGTATGCTCCTCAGGACTGCAGAGGATATCTCCAATGTGTGACTGTATTCCTGTGGATATGTTTACATATGTAAATAATCTATATAATATATAAAATATATAACATATATATTTTTTTGATAACGCAATCTGTACGCTTTAATGCTATACTTTACCCTGACATCACACCACCTAAGGAACGTTTAACGATTGCCCTGTAGGCATCTTGGGTAATTTCCACTATGTTCCTGGTTACCATGCTCTGCATTACAAGGTCCTGTTTTAGTCTGTAATGTGGGTGGCCAGCAGGAGTGTTTAAACAGGAATCCAAGTTCCTCTTGCAGTGGGGCAGGGTGATGAGGAACAGATAACATGCAGCTCAAGTCAGGACTAAGGCTTGCTGCTGGCTGAGCTTGAGATACTTCAGTAGATGAATGACTTCTCACGACAGAGATTGCCTTTGTTGTTGCTCAGAGAGAACTTCTTTTGCAGCATTTCGAAGTTACTAATCTGGCTGTTGTGCTGCTTTTGTTCCTTGTGAACATTTCAGTGGCCGTCTTGTGTAAGTACTGCAGAATTTTGTGCAAGGTACTTTGATACAGCATGTCAAAGATACTTCTGCTGTATTTAACTTTAATCGTTAAGTGTTTTTGCAGGTTACCATATACAATAACAACAGACATGGTTAGACAGAAGTATTGCTTAGTTTATTGTAGCTGTAGGTCTGTGATATGAGTAACCAAAGCATAGCTCAGCTTGAAAGAAAATTTGTACCAAGATGCTAAGGGAGAGATAGGTTTACCCAGCCTTTATTTTATCTGTTAGAAAGCAAGACAGTGAGTGTGGTTTCTTAAAAGTAGGTGATAGTAGGATAAACTCTTCCCTGAAGGTTGTGTAAGGTGCCCAAAACATGATTGGTTCTTCATACTTCATACTTCTCCTGCAACTTTTGAAAATGTTGCTACAAGGGCTGCCTTGAAAGATTGCTTGTGTCTAGGTTTTAGTCCTTCCTCAATTGCCAGTCTCCATTCCATGCTCAGCAAACACTAGCATTTAAAAAAAACCCAACATATTTCCAAGGGTGTGGAAAGCTGTTGGCCATCTTGGCTTCAGTTTGTGCATTCAAAAATACCCCTTATGTTTAAGTCAGTTGCACAGAAGTTCCAGTTTTCATAGCAGACTTTTAGCTCTTTTTCTGCTAGCGTTATAAACATCAGCATTTAAGGAGGTGCATTTGGGAATCCACTTGCACAGTAACTCAGCTTTCTGAAAACCCTCACTTCTTGACACCTACCGTGGCCTTGCTGCCTTGTAAAACACAGGTTAGCAATTCTGGTATTTCTTAGTACGGGATGTTTCTATTACATCAGGCTATAGCATGTGAAATACTGCTTTGTGACATTTACAGTCATAAGACCACTTGGTGTAGGGCTTTTATTTTCTAGCAGTTTCTGATTACTGAACAAGGACTCCCTTCCCCCCAGCTAGTAAAACAAGATTCAGGCAATGAAAATTGCTGTGGTAGTGTTTTTAATCTGATTTCCAAACAATTCAGTAGCGCTGGGGCTGTGTTTAGTGGGATTCTACTGATCTGTAAATGACTGCCAATGAGGGACTCGTGTAGATGTCTTTGATGTTAAATCTTTTTGCTGCTCTTAACATTATGGTTCACAGTTTGCCCTTCATCCTCCTTAAACCAAGAGTCAGGTTTTCACTGTTAATGCCTTATGTTTGACTGTAGATGCTCTCGGTGGATATGGTGGGCTGAGTTCTGTGGGATCTGAAACCCGGGGAAGTCCTAGGGCTGCACAGGATATAAAAGTAGTGCACAGTTTGGCCGGGTGTTGGTAGAAGATTTGTTTTCTGCAGGTGCATTTTACACATACAGGTTTTACTAGGTCACTTGACTTCACTTTATTACTTTTTAACCCAGTAGTCTCATTCAAGCACTGGATTACTTTAAATTGAATGGACCTGACATGGTACCAGTCATGCCAGTAAAAGTGAAGAGTGTGTGAGCTGCAGTCAAGGGAACCCTTTACAGTGGGAGCATCAGTAACTTTTTTTTTTTATTATTTTCACTTTTCTCTTGTTTGCCTACAAGCAATCCTGGATCCAGTAAAACTGGATTTCTAGGGACCTGAAAAGCATTTAGTGACTTTTATGGAAACCATGGAGGAAAACTTGAGTTTTTCATTCTAGTTTTCACTGCCCTAGTCCTTGAATGAGACTTTTGGATCCTTGTTATGCTAGGATATCTAGAGATTATTTTCAAAGCCTGGAATGGATTTGTGAATGTGTAGGGAGCTTATTCTCGTGGTGAATTTGTTTCCCTTGTTTATAGACAGCATGGGTTTGAGCTGGCAAATTGCTGACTGCTTTGGTCCTGATCCAGTGAGAGTCGCAACTGCTGGCTTGGTGTTACGCATAGGAGCAGTCAGGTTGGAGTCATTGTTCACTGTGTTGTTGAACCTCTTGGCACCTGATGGATTGAGGTTAGAGAAGAATAGAGAAATCTTTCTTTCCTGTAATCGATGCCAGTGTAGATTGCATATCCTGAAGTGTACTGTAGCATACAAACTTTACACAGGATAAGACATAGGGGAGGAGCAAGTCTCAGAATTGTCTTTTGTGGATACCCTCTTAATGGCTTTGGTTACACTTTAGTGATACTAAGGGCAAAAATACAACACTTTGTCCTTTTAAAGCGCAGAATCTCTATTGAGAAACTGTCCATGCGAAAGACAAAAGTGCTCTCTCCATGTGTACTTATTGTAACTTGGATATGGGTGCCTACTTACTTAACATGGATTTAGAGCATGAGGTACTCTTCCTCATAGAAGACCCATGGGGAAAGATTTGCCCTCTTACTTTTTAGAACTTTGTTTTCTAGGTTGGTAATCTCAAACCTTGGATATTACTTCATTATCTCTGTTACTTCAAATAACAGAAACGCAATCATTAATTTATTTTTTTTTGTCTTGTCACCCCAGTAATTTTAGTATTGTTTGGGAGCCATAAGTTAGGGATAGTTACTCAAAGTCAGATCTCTCTCTTCCTTTTTTTTTATTTTTTCTGAAAGGATACAAAATCACTGATATATTTTATTTATTTTTTAAGACTAAATTTGAGTTTAGTTTGTAATATAAGACACTCCCAAACCTTGTGTTTCTTTGAGATAACAAATTCATCAGGCAGTTGAAGGCATCGGCTACACCTAACAGCACTTCAGAGGTGGGTGTTATCTCAGGATAGCATATGTCTTGTGATGTCTTACTGCTTAAATAGCATTTGAGGCAAGCTGCTGTCAGCAAAACTTAAATATCTGGGGGTGGCGGGAAGCATGACCACAAGGGAAATATATGGGTTCTTTTGGAAATGTGAACCTCAGGTCTACATGGGTTTTTTTTTTCTCCCCCTCCATGAAACATTTTCTGTGTAATTTAATGACAGAGGTTGCACGCCAGTGTCATGACAGTGGAAAAACAGAGCAATGAATCGGGATGATAATGGGATGTAAAAGACTTCATTTCTTCCCATCCCTGCCATACACCAAGGTAGTGGGGCAGATGATGCATGTGGGCTTTGCCTTCTGTACATTTTGTTGGCTGTGTAGCAGCAGTGAACCAGAGGTGTGTTCAGTTTTCTGTGATTTAGACTTTATTCAGTAAGTAGTAAAGCCCTTTTTTAACTAGATAACGAAGCAAATATTCTTCTCTTCCCTTAAAAAAGAATTCAGGAAATACAGCTTACGTTGCACATGGAACACATTTATCCTAAACCCCCTTATAATACTTTGCAGAAGTTTCTTGTCCTTACACATGCCTGTATCCACACGCACAGCAATTTCCCAGAAGCGTCTTAACCTTAAGTACTGTTGAATCCTGGAGACTACTTTAAAAAAAAAAAAAGTCAAACACAGAATGGCAAGTAAAGTTGTAACAGGAAAACATTAATCTTTACTTGGATTGTTCTGGGACAACACAATGGGCACATGTAGTGAGGATCACTTGCTGGCTACTGTAGTGCTAAATATGTTAGACAAGGAAGCCTCAATGCTGTTATCTATGTGGAAATATGAAGTGGTGTTTTTTTATTAGTTTATACATACAGACATGATATATTAGTTATAATTTAAACGTAACTTTTATTTTGCAAGTGAAGTTGTTAGGATTTTTTATCTCTGGTATTATCAGCATGCAGGTGCCTAATATGAAGGCTTGTAATGGAAATGAGGTGTTATTAATGCATAATGAAATTTTTATGTGCTGGTAAAATATTCTGCTAGACTGACTTTTCCTGGTCAGTTATATTAGAGCAAGATTTTTTTTGTTTAAAAATCTTGTAGAATATATTCAATAAGTTGAAATACTGAGTTCATGCAACCAGGGCATCATGGAAAGTACTCTTCATATCGTATTTACTCTAATTCCAGTTTTGCAACTTTCTTTGAGGCCTTCAGAAGCCAAAAGGTAGGAAACATGATACCTACAGAGGTGAAGGCTGGAATAGGCCAAAAATGTAATTAAAAACTGTCAAGCTGAAAAAGATTTGAGAAAGTCAAGGAAAAAAGTCAAGGAAAAAAGTGTGTGAGTATATGTAATGAGTATAGATTAATATATATAATTGGGAAAGGGCTGATATTTTGCTATTAGACGTGCATCCAAATTTTGTCAACAAGTTCTGAACGCTCACTGGTACTTTCAAGCAGACCTCTGATGCTGACAGCCCCCCAGAGATCCCTGTCGTATCAGGGAATGGCGGGCACGCAGAAGCACCAGCCAGAAATGTGGTCTTCTGCAGTAACTGCCCTGTCTGAATATGTCTCACGTGAATATGTTTGCTCTGATGCACAGTATTGAAATTACCACGCAGCATATATGTTGTAAGATAACCAGGTTACATTGCTTTTGTTGAGGGTCTGAATTTAGAGTGAAACAAGGCACATTAGGCACCTTAGGCCATTTCCTGACCTATCTCAGTGCTGCTGTGGGCAAACCAGGTGCTTCGGCTGGTGCTGCCGAGAGCTGGGTGCCATGAGGTGATGAACAGGACCTGACTGGGGCCATTTGATCTAACTCTTGACAATCACACAGTTGTGGACCGAAGGGAGTGGTAGAAGTGTTCGTCTTGAAGGGGTTGGGTGTTGTGTGCATAAGCAGTGCTATGGTGCGGGCTCACTAAGCAGGACGACCGAGGCCTGCAGCAGCACGTGCCAGGGAGGTTGGCCCGCTGCAGGGAGGCAGCCTGTGCAGACACAGTTGGTGCTCAAAAACCCGCTCTTGTTTAAAGGAAGGAAATGAGTGACCACAGAGTGGAGGGAAAGTGAAGCACCAAGGAAAGAGGCGGTGCAGCTGAGCGTCATCCTGTTCACATTTGGGTGTGGGAGTGCATTGGGGCAGGAGGTTACGCACTGCCCCGATCACAACCCTGCGTGAGCGGTCCCAGTGCTCAAAGCTGTGCGCAGTGGCAGAGCAGGTGAAAGGCAAACAGGTAAAAGTTTCCTTCAGGTCCTGAGAAGAGCGGACACTGAAAAGGGAAGGAGAAGCGATAACAGATATGTTGTGTGTCTTTGTGATTTACCAGGTGAAGCGCTAGGATGACTGTATTCTTTTGTACCTTTCCATCTGACTGCTTGAGTGTTGGGAGATAGTCATTAATGTTTGGAGAAATACTTTGAAAGAACACATTTGCAATTCTTCTACATCTGTTTTGCTTTCCTGGTGTGTGAGGAAAAGGAATAAATATATTTTTATCAAAAGTGTCATCGAATGGGAAGATTCAAAATGATAAAGTGCTGGACTTTGAAAACATGACTGTTAAAAGTGGTGTATCTGGACCTCTTGGCTTAAACATAGCATGTCATTTCAAAGGCACTAAAGCCAGATACATAACATGCCCCAGATGTTTAGATTCAGTGGAGCAGTCACACATGGTGTTTTGAACAAACTTGCTTATACCCTAATAATGGGTATTTTATGAATACTGTAATTCCAGACACCTTTCTTTGCATGTGTTTTCACAGAAATAAATTGGCAGCGATGGCAAGTGCTGTGTTTGTCAACCCAGCTTCTAAATCTTAATGTGTTGTTTTCTTGTTACAGATACTTGAAAGTACTTGCCACGTTTCTTTCCTTTAATGAAATTAACAGCTTGTTGAGAGCTAAGGTTGCACGTTGGATTCATAATCAGTTTTGCTTATACAGAATATTTTATTTTCTGCCTTTCTTTCAGTTTGGGAGTGTTTTTATAGTAACAGAACTTCCATTAACTCCTGCTGTTTCTTTTCCCTTAAGCTATAGCCCTTTGTTGCGGCATCGCAGTGTTGACCCTGGAACCAATTACTGTGCATAACGAGAAGATGATGAGGCTTATTCTGTAGCTGTTGTTTTCCAGTAGTCCCATGTACGCATGTCTCTCGTAGTACACGGAGCGCTAGGATAAATCTGTTTAAGAACTCTAACACTACCTGGCCAAAAACAGCAGTAAAAGCGATATGGGAGAAAATGAGCTGCTTTGCCGCTCTCTTGTTTTACAGTCCCAGCTGGGAAGGCTGCAGCATTCATTCTTCCTGCATTCAGGGAGTCAGGATGTTCTCCATTAGTTTTGATGTCTGTCTCTTCCCTGGAAGTGAGTGCATGTGCAAATGTCATACAGATGTTGTATAAAAGCTTAATTATGCCTCTCTCTGCTTTAAGCTGTGGTGCTGTTCTGTTTTGACCTCCCTCCCCCTACTCCAAAAGGCTTTTCCTGAGAAGAGAAGGGAAACCATTTTCCCATTCTTCCCTTACTCAGGGGTTAATTATATTCTGCACTCTGACTGTACCTCAGCAAAAGCTGAATGGAAAAACAAGGCTCTTTTGACAGAAAAGCGGAAGTTTTTAGGCTAGCTTAGATTTTCTGTTCTTTCTTAGGAATTAGAAGTCCTTACCAATTTCAGCCAGAAGAAGAAATCCCACCCCGAGGTTACGTTTCATTCACGCACTTTGATTCTAAGAGAGCTTCAGTCTCTCTGCTGTTTCCTCATGTGTGGTTGGCGGTCGCTGACAGCTGGCCCGGTTAAATTGTCACAGGTGCAATGGGAGCAGCTCGGAAAGCTGTGGAAACACGGGTAATCCCACTGAGGAAATCCCCTACCGGCTCGGGGCTCGCTGGAAGCACAAGGCCACAAATATGGTTAGCGGCAGTTAGAAAAAAGGAAGGAAAAAATATCTTAAGAAGCAAAATTAAAGGGCTAGTTTCTGCTCAGATTTTGGGGATTAACGTGTGTTATCACAGCTCTTCTCATAAAGTCTTCTCTCTTCTGTATCTGGACTCCCAAAACCAAGGAAGAAATCACTTGATTATGCTCTTAAATACTGTACTCTGGTTCTGCAGTGCCAGATTGGATAAACACGTTTATTTTTGTTTTGCTCTTTATTTCTGCGTTTGCCTTTGTGCCTGTTGACTTCCCATTCTTTCACGATCACCAGTATAATCTTTTCCCTCTTTGTTTTTAAACACCCACTCTAAGACAACAAAATAAAACAAGCCATTTTTCAAGATGTATTAATTATATTCTCTGAGACCTGACTTGGTTATATTTTCAGATGAGAAATAACAGGAATAGTCTCATAATTTATATGAACAAATATATCATGAAATTGTTTTTTTAGTCACCTGAATCATGAGGTAATGAGATTGTCAAAATCAGCTTCTAGCTAACATGGCTTGTCACTTACGTTTGTGGAAGAGGATTAATTGAGCAGATCTGAGACAATTTTGGTGTATGTTTTTGTGGTTTTGTTTGTTTGTTTTCCCAGAAGTGGAGATTTCTGTCTCTTTCTGGAAAAATTGTCAGCTTTTTTTGTGTGGGGGGGAAATACGTGAAATGCATTATTTCACGTGCTATTTGAAAGAAAAAAATTAACAATCCCTTGGCCATCAGCTCTGTTGGTTAAAAAGACTATTTTTTTTCTTTTTCCTTAGTTCTTTTAAGGAAACAGCTTGCATTTTCATAGACTTAGATATATGATTTTTTCAATTAGAAGCTGAGTGACAATGTCACAGAATCATTTTCAAGTGGAATGCTTGGCAAAGTCTCCAAGGGAAAAGGAAAGGAAAACTTCAAACATGGATCAAAACAGAGAGTTAAGGAGCAGATACTGGTATATCTGAGAACTATGCAAGTGTTTATGACTGAAACCTTCCAGTAGGATTTCCCACTGAGCGTTGCTATTTTCAGAGATACAGCTGTGTCTCATTATCTAAAGCTGCCGTACAGAGCAATTAATGTTATGTTCCTGAAGAGCCAGGTAGCAGGGCAGGCGACTCTGTATATGAACAAATAACCAGAGTATTTGGGATAATCTATGGCAAGTTGCCTAGGAAGGGGGAGATGGCACCAAGTGGTCCGGGGGGGGGGTTGCACCACCACATGTGTGTACGTAATGTGTGCATACAGATGCATAAAGAGCAGAGTCAGATGTTCACAAACCTTCACAAACCCGGCTTTTTGGACCACTGGACACAGATGCGTGGGAATTGAGTGAGAAACCAGCAGAGAGACAGCCACTCGGTTTGGAGCATTGTGTTTAAAGTTCAGGGAAAGCACTTCTAAATTCAGTTTCAAGCCATAAATAAAAACAACCCAGCAAATAGTTACTGCAAAATTTGGGGTGCTGTGACTTTGTAAAATTTCTAAACAGCTGATATCATGACCTTGTATTCTTTGATTCCAGAAAGGCATTACTTGACAGATTGTGAAAATGGCTTCTTGCTTGTATATATATTATTTTTGAATGGCTAATAAGTCAACAGCAGCATTTTCACTAAAAGCTTAATAAAAATATAAAAGATAAGAGAAGAGAACATCTCTTTATTAATGCCTATGTATAAAATTCTTTAAATGCTTTAAACTTTCAAATAATTAGTGTGAAACAAAAAGGCTGGAAAAGCTTTCCCAAAGAAATGACTGTCGTCAAAGCTTCTTTCCATATAAGGCCCATATTTCAAATCTGAGCCTAACTAAAAAGAACAGAAATATAAGATCATCACATACAAATAAATGGCTGCCTTCTGATTGTGCAGTAATTTTACTAGGCTTTCTTTAAAGTTCATTAGTTTTCTCCTACATTATGAAGTTCATTTGAGCTTTAGATCTTGTATTTTGCTTAGATGTTGTAAGGCAGAGCTAATCCTCATAACTGATTTACTAAATGTTGCCGTTTGTAATTGCTTATCCACATCAAATACTGTATGGGTCTTTTGACTTTGTAACTAGCTGAGGAATTATGTGTAAGCAGCAGAGTTAAATTAGTGATAAATTATTTGTGTCCAATCAAATCTATTTGCCCTGTCTTTCGTTCTCCCCACCCTGCCACCATACCAAGGGCTCAGCTCATTCAGCTGTAGGCTTCTCAGTGAAAACTGTTCAGTCTCTTCAACTATCCTGTTGCCGAAATGATGTTTCAAGCTGGGTTCGTCCACTTGCCTGGAATTTGATATCTGTAAGCCTCAGGAGCGGAAGAACTGAGAATCCAGCCCATCAAAAGCAGCCACCAAATGTACATGTATAAGGTGTTTACAGCCTGGCCACTGCATGCGAGCCATTGTACAAAAGCTTAGTGTGAGAAAAACATTTTAAAGTGAAGATGGGATCGGGATTGGGTTTTGCTGTTTACATGTAGCGTGAGAGAAGGGGTGCTGCCTTTTTGTTCAGGCAGGATGTTAATTGGTTTCTGGTCAAAAAGTGGCACCGCGGACCTGGTGGAAATGATGAGTGGGAGGTTGTAAGAAGTCAGGTACAAAACCAGTATTACTGATCTTGGAGTCTACAAGACTCCATGTATGTGGGTTCCAAAACTCAGGCAAAATAAACAAAACTTATCTCCTGGTAGGAAAAAGTGCAGATTTGAACAAAGCCTTCTTCAGGCCAGTTTCCTAACAGGCTGAGCTGGAGAGAGGACAGCTTTTGGCAAGGAAAGTTTGAGTTTGTCAGAAAGACTGTAGCGATTTTTGCTTCTGTCAGACAGAAGCCTAATAATTGTGCTCTGTAGAGAATACTAATTTGCCAAAGCCCAAACAAGTTTTTTGACAATCCTTACACTTTCAGTATACTCCGGCCTGCCTTATATGCAAAGAGAGCGCCTTAAGGCTGGTGTCTAGACAGGGCCTTGTGTTTCCGCAGAGAGAATTAAAAACAGGCTCTGATGTCCCTAAATTTGCAGATAAATTTTTCTTTCAACTACCTGCTACTCAACAAAAAAATGTTACATCTGTGTTGTGTCCTGGGATGTGTGAAGATAAGGCAGGTGTTTCAGGTGTTGCTTGTCAAAGGCTGCACTATATCGTGGCTTGTTTGAATGCTGCTGGTGAGCTGCTGCTGTAAGGAGTAAACAGTGGGGCTGCTGTTCTTAGACAATCCCATTCAATGTCTCAGGCCGTCATTGTAGTAAAGGATTACTCTGACATTATAAACCACACAAAGAAGGCTCAGTCAGCCTGACCTTCTTAAATCTGAGATGAAATTATGATCTGTTTTGCACCCTGCAGTATGGACTTACAGAGTCCGAAATGGTGATTCTTTGGTTCAGTCGTGGTGAGCTGTAGATAAATTGCCTTATCTCACAAGGCAGTGATTAGCAGAACTGTTAGTAGTTAATAGATTCTTATTTAGCCTCTTAACTTTGATTGGTGTTTCAAAGGTGTGCTGCCATTTGCTACCATTGGAATTAATGCCATTGATGGAGCAAGTTACGAGGGTAACGGTTGCGTCAGGATTAATGCTGTGTAGGTCACGTTGCAAGTCTTAGTTCCTCAGATGTCCAGTGTAGTTCGCAAATACAGCTCTTAGTGGTTTATTACTTTAAAAGTAACATGAAAATCTTGGTCCATAATGGTAAAGTTCTTTGATTGTGGGTCAAAGTCACTTTATCAGGAAGATGCATACTAGATGCTCAGTGCAAAGTATGTAAGGGAATATAAGGCAGATGCACTTCTCAGCCTTCAACTCAACCAAGCTTTTAAAAGATTTAAGACTGAAACCTCAAGTTCAGATTTGGCTGGTGTGTTTTATTCTTGACAGTAAATTGTGCAAAATAGGTAGACATGAAATGCTGTTTTGCTGCTTCACAAAGGGTGGTGCCTTGGGACTCAGGAAAATTCAGCTTTTGTTTTCGGATGATCTGCATTCCGTCATCACTGCTTGCATCATTGAAAATAGTTCCCTATAGTGCCCCTCCATCCTTCATCTGGAGTGCTCTTTGCTGTTGGCGAACAGCTTAGAGGTTTGAATAATAGGCTGGGACTCAAATGGATAACCTCTATCAATTATTCATGATAGATCTTGGAGTAGCCAGTGTACAACTCTGACAACATTCATACCTTTCTACTGTAATACGAACTGTAAATGATACACTGATTGATAGACTACAGATGACCTTTGGTCATTTTTATTAATTCCTGTTGCTGAGTTCTGTAACCTGTTTTTCATTGCTTATGCCATGGAGCCACTGGGTTTTTTAAAACGCTCCAGCTGCCCAGAGCTGGGAGAGGCTCTGAATTTACTGCTTATTATCTGGTTATATTCTTTGGACCAGTTCTCCTTCCTTTAAGGTTAATAGTTGTACCATCAGTGACTTCAGTGAAATAGTAGCAGGCTTCTTGTACATATTTAGAATAATGTAAGTGAATGAAATAAAATGTGGTTGGGGGATCCTGCACTGCGGCTGGTGGTGAGTAGAGGCGAGTAGGGCTGTGGGGTATTCTTCAGCAAAAGCAGAAAAAGAAGAGATGCTTGCCCTTTGCTCATGACTTGCTTATGTTTGTGTGGAAGGTTAATACAAAGAAACAGGTAGAAATAATCCAAGGGGTGAGGTGTTTAGCATCCTACCTGTACACATAAAGGAGTTGCATTATATGATCATACATTACGTTCGCTGTGCTAGGAAGAGCCTCACCTGCAAATTTAGTGTTACAGAATAAGCTGAAGTTTAAGAGCATTTAAATCTGTTTACTCAGTGTACTACTGGAGAAGTGTTTTCTAAAGTCCAAAATTAGGCGAGGCTCTTTAATTTTGCATTTGTTTTGCTTACAGAGTACATTGCTTTTAAGTGCAGTAACTTGCGTTTTTGCTAGTTTGTTTGAGAATGTGCTGCAGGTATGGATCTGCAGAGACCTAGTTCTGCATTTGAACATGCTGCTCACCAGGACTCCACATGAAGGGCATGTTTAGAAGATAAGAAGAAAATTCAGCCAGACCTGGGAGAAATCAGCACTGGCCCCTGTACTGGAAGATAGAAGGGGATGGGGCGGGGAGGATCCTAGTCTGTGTCAGTAGCCAAAAGTAACCCACAACTGGAAGATGAGCAAGAAACATCTCTTTTGCAGGAGACTAGGATGCACTCTGTGTTGCAGGCTCTGCCAGCAGAGTTGTCTTTATAAGTATGTACAATATGTATATGTATGTGTTGGCTTTATAGCATTGTCGCCCCCTGACTAGTACAGGTTTGGTGGAAGGACCACATGTGCAGGTGCAGGGATGTCAGCCAAGTGGCAGTTTCAGCTGGGTTTTGTGTAGAGGAAGGAGATTTTGTCTGTAACAACACAAATAGCAGGTTGTGAGCTATCTGCATCCATGCTGACAGTCCTGTGGGTGTCCGGTTTTGGCTCCTGGCACAGATGAAGCCTTGCGACGTGTGGCATGAGGATCCTTGCAGTGACACCACGGCTGCTCTGCCCATCAGACCTGTGTGCAGGGCTTCTTGGTGATGGGGATGGTGGTGGCTTGTTTGTTACCTGCTCTCCAAACCTGGGCACCTGTGCTTACAAGGTCGCTTCAGTCAGAGGCATTAGGCCAGGAAATCCCTTCCCTTCAGCTTCATTCAGGGAAGGAGCTGTGACAGTCTTGGCCATACGTGCTGCAGGTGTCTGGGAGGCTGAACCTGATGCGTTAGGTTACCAAGCAGTCCTGCAGGCACACCTGAGCCCCGAACTGGCTGCTGTGAAAGCAGGGCTGTTCTCCACTCCCCAGTCCACCTTAAGAGAGCATTACTGGCCAACATATTTTGTTGATCAGCGTGGTTCCAACTCTGCAGTAATATGTAGACTGACCAGATGGAGGCTTGTACCTCTTGTGATTGTAAAATTAACCAGAATCCTTGATAGTTACGAGAGTGATGACGGAGACCCAGGCGCTGTCAGAACAATGTGCTTTGAGGCATGCTTAAATCTGTTAAGACAATATTTTGTGTTGGTGCATGCTCAGTACGCAGTTCAACGGCACGGCAAAGAGTGTCCCTTGCTCTCAGCTGTGAGGGTGGATGAGGGATGAAGACTCATTGCTGCTGGATTTGACTCAGCAAGTAAGGGGCAGGTCCCGCTCCGGAGGCACATCCAAGAAATTTTAGTCACAGATCCAGGTGTCTGTATTATTAGGATTTGTTTGGTTTGGTTTTTTAATAGGTCAAAATAGGATTTTCTAACTTTCTGAATAAAAGGAAGTTTTTAAATTGGAACCTAGTGTGAGAACTTGCAGGGCATCAGTGAGAAATTTGTAAGAAATGGCTGGAAATAACAGCAGAGAAGGCAGTGCCATCTCTATTCTTTTCCTGCTGCACTACCCACAGGCATACTGTAGATCCCTGTTCATTTACATCAGTGACTGAAGGACCTATTTAAATGAATGAACTTCATGAATTAATAAGTGCAGGGGGGGAAAAACCTGCATTACAAAAGGTACTTTGTTCTTAGATGTTGAGAGTAAGAGTTCGGTTTGATATTTCATAACGTAGCACTGAACTGCTGTTTGCTGTGTTTCGTAATACACCCCTGGTAACATGAGATTGCACCGTGGATTCCTGCTATTAAATGGTTATTCAGACATGTTGCCAGCAGCTTTTTGCTTGCATGTGAATTATTAGGTGTTTGAATTAGCAAAATGTGGATTAGCAAAGTTTTTGCTTCAGTGGCGGTAGAGCAGACACTTCAGCCATTTGGTCGTCAGCTACAGTCATTCTGTGTTTGACCTTCTCAAAATAATGCCTGCTAGTGCCTCTGTAATTAAACATCTGCCGGGGTTTTCAAAATGCCCTGTGGGTTTTCTTTTTTTTGGGGGGGTGGGAAGTGTAGAGGAAGCAAGCCCCTGCTTTTAGGGGGGGAAATGGTATGTGTAACAGCAAAATGTATTTTAGCCATTTTTGCAGGAGGGCAAACTTAGGAGTTCAGCAGCTTTCTTCTCCATTTTGGCTGATGTAAATAAGCAGCAAATTTATTGAGACATCCGGCGCAAAACTGGTGTGAGAACAGAACTTTGGACCTCCTGTGGCAGCTTGAGCAGATGGGTGCTTCTTACTATTTCTTAAAAACTGAAATGACAGGGAGATTAGGGTTTAAAAATCACAGCTTCTGTCGCATGCATTAATTAAAGGGTTTTAGTGTAATAATTTTATCTTATTGTTCTAAAGCATACGGTCAGCTACTTTCCATTTTTGAAAGTACTCAGCCCTTCTCTGGGAGCCACGGCTGTTTGTTCAGTTAAATTCCTTCTGATTAAAACTCCCTGAATAGTCATTGCCGTCATACACCGCAACCAGCTCTGTTTTCTCCATGCTACGCTGATAATGGGGTCACTGGGAGATTTCTGAATTACGAGTTCTAACTGAAGTTACAGCGCTTCAGGGATGCTTGGCTGCTCAGCGCAGCCTGATGTGCCTCCGAGTACCATTGGAGCACCTGGGGCAGTGGCTCATACATTTCTATTCCTGACTTGTTTTGCTCACAGGGGAAGCACTGTAGCAGTTTTTGGTTATTTCCTATCAGGTCCAAAATATCATCGTATTTTTAATACGGAAAGAAGTTGGAACCCAGCCTCTGCAGTGACATAGCAGCACTAGCATTTTTCATTTCTTTTTTTTTTTAAAATATGCTTGCAGTAACCTGTCCTTTACCACCTTTTCCCTGCAAAATATAAACCCATGGATTTTTCAAATCTGAAAATGACGTGCATCCAGAGTGCCAAGTTAGCAGTCTCAGACAGGAGAGGCGGGCCTCCTCTGGGGTCTTAAGCTGATGGGCTGTGACAAGGTCGCTTCAAGAAAAAGGCCCTTATTGTAACTGTCACGCAAGTTTTATTTAAAATTGTCAGTCCTATGGACACCATGGATTTGTTACCGGTTTTGCTCCTTCCAACAAAACATGACATTCCCTGGAAGAGCAGATGTTTGCGGAGTGAACTCCTTCTGGGGAATTAAGTAATTAAGAAGGTCGAGCTTCTGCGTTCTTCCAAGCTGCGTACCCCGAGGCTGCAGCGTGGTGTCAAGGCTCCTCCTTGGCACTGCTTGACAGGCAGTGTAGGTTAAGGCTGGGTGAAGACGTGAGACCGTCTGCCAAACTGGGGATCCCATGCTGCCAGTCCCAACAGCTTTCCCTTTTTCCCTTTAAGCTGATGGTCAGGAGGTGCGGTGGAGATGGCAGCCGTTTCCCGCCAGATGCTGGGGAGCCTGTCTTGGTACCAGTTCAGGAGTGAGTAGGCAGAGGTGATCTGTGATTTCCATCGCTGGCCGGCTCACCTGGTAAACATAGGCTTTGCGCCTGGGATATCGTCATCAGCTCTGAGGCTGACTCACTGCTGAGAAGTAAAATGATGATGAACACAAACTGTGTCTCTCTCTATTTTTTTAAATTTTTTATTATTATTTTTTTTTTGCCAGCCTGGGAAGCGCCACTCCCAGCAGCACCTCGCCATAGCTGAGTTGTTGTTCTTTGCCTTATTAAGCACTGCAGCTCCCTGTAACAAGCTATTAAGCTGTTAGGGCAGGCTGATCTATCTTTAGACTGTATTTACCCATTATCACCCCGAGTCTTCGTGTCTTAGAGGACAGGCCACACCAAATAAGGGATTTCTTAGATCCTCTTAGATGCAGGAAGGAGCTTGGAGAAGAGGTAGGTTGGCACCCATCCTCAACAAGACAATTGCAGTAAAAGGAGATGTTGATAGTGCCTTTCCGGCTTTGGAGGAGTAGAAAACCTCCTCAGAGGGTGTTTCAGAGAGAGGTGAGATGTGTTCAGTGGTGGATCTCCATGTTGAGGGTGCAGCCATTCTCTTGCAGAGAGAGTCTACAGGATGGAGAAGACTAAATTGGCACAGGTTTGGAGTTGAGAAGACTGGCAGAGTGATAGAGACACTCTTCACAACCCCTCCTGGCGCCTTTCAACTTGCATTATAAAACCTGTCAGCGTAGAATTTGAAAGCAACTTTAACTGAGCTTATGCTGATACATTAAATTTCTCATACTTAATTTTAAAATGAAGGCCAGAAAAATTTCTTGCAAGTTACTTAAGTCTGAGATCCAAATGTGCATATTTTGCAAGTACTGTCTGTAGCAGGGTGATATTATGATGTTTAAATCACTGCTTTCCACAGAAAATAATTCATTTCTTGTGATTCAGTAATGCTGTTAGACAAAGTATGGCTTTGTTTTTTGTGGGGGGGGGGGTTCAGCCTAGTAACAAGATGACTCAGATAGTAACCTGGATAATTAGGTTACATAGAAACAATTTCTATTAAAAATTTAGTTTTAAACATTTTAGTCTTAACATTACAGCTGAAGTTTGCTATTGGTAGTAGTGAATCAATTTTGAACCAAAATAGGGTATGCATTAAAAATTCAGCTCCATTTTAAAGACATTTCTCTTTGTAAATACAGTACAATGCTGCAGTAACTCCATTTTTTAGGTAAACAGAATGAAGAGGGTTTTTTAAAACAGCTGCTATAGTACTTGGACTTCCGGTTTGCTTGAAATCAAGGATTGTATTTTACCACAATATTAAAAGTACTCCATTGTCTTAGATGTTTGAAGTTGTTTCTGTTGAGAAGGTTTCCAGGGTAAAACTTGGCTTCACTGGAGTCTGACACTAAGCAGCAAAGAACCATGTAGCACAATGCAAGTACCAGTGATAGTCAGCCGTATGAAATTCCTGGTAGTTTAACTGAAGTCTGAATTTTATGTTTAGGTTGAGGGAGCGTTAATTGCTTGGGCAAGAGTTACTGCCTAAAGAAAGGTATGAAAGTTAAGGAAAGCTGAAGAGTAGTGTTCAGAGATGTTGTGGGAAGACGAGAAAGGCAAAAAGAATATAAAGTGCTTTTTATTTTAAATTTACGTTACTTTTCATAATGATTGGGACTTCTCGTGCCCTACGTGATTACTTCGAGCTTCACTGCAACTGGTTAACTTAAATGGAAAGAAGGAATAACCAGGCTAAGAACTCTGAGCTAAATACTCAGTTGTAGGAAATGATGAGGACTGGATTTGACAAGGAGTTAGGATTGGTGTGGCTGTTCTCGCTGTGTTACATCTTCAGGAGCTGGCAGTGCAGCAGCTTATTATTAAGGTCCTTTTATTAAGGTCCCGGTCCTGGGTCGGGCAGGTGGTCAAGAAACCACAGTGAACTTAAGGCAGAGACTTTTAGGTAGAGAGCGGAGTCAAGTGGAGGACAAATCTTCTCAGTTAGCTGGAGCTAAGGGACACTCTCACTTCTGAGTAGCAGTGCTCCTCTGACACAGGATAGACAACTTTAATCTCAGGAGGATTGAACAACTTTCCCATGGTCATTTATGGGACTAAAGTATGTGGTGAAACTCAAAACTGTAACTTGGAATGCCTGTGGATGCCTTTAACTACAAAACCGTCCACCCTCTGAGAATTTTTTTTTCCTTGTAAAGCAGAGAAAAGCAAGACAAAAGGACAGAGAAAGGTTACTGGTGAGTAGTAAGAAGGATGTGTTCTCGAGATACTGGAAAAGTAGGGGAGAAAGAGCTCCAAGAAGGCATCTTTATGGTTTTGACTAAGGCAAAACTAGGTGTAATGAGCTTTTCCATGGGCTGGATAATACAGAAAGATAGATGTGGAGATTCAAGCAGGGAGGGCAAAGGAGAAAAGTGTTAGGGTAAAGTCCTTTTGTGGGATCTCAGCGGAGATTGAAAGATTGACTCAACTTCATAGCTAGTGCCAAATTCTGCATGCTGCCATAGAGGGTGGCTTTTGCTCTTGTGACCTGAAAGACAGACCACTGAAATGTAGAAACAGTGCTGAGGTTTCCGTTGTCATGGGAAGCCTGTTTGTGAATCCCAGACAAGATGAAAAGAAGTACTTCATGGCATAGAACTTCTTAATTATAGACAAAATAAAACTTTAAAGGCCCTTTTTAAAATAAAAAAGGGTGAGGGGAGGGTAAACTGTCAACAGTGAGCTTGGGAAAGCCAGTATTTCTTCAACAAATACAAAGAATTAAGACAGAGCCTTGGAAAGTCCCTGGTAAACTCTGTGCTCATTTGTGTGATGACTTTTTGGAGGAACTTTCATTCTGTAATAATGGAAGAATTATTGTGTGAATTAAACCTACATCTTTAAAGCAAGCAATTTTTTGAGAATTTAGCTTGAAGGTGACGCTTTTCGTTGAACTTTCATAAAGCATCATTAAACTGCGTGTTCTGACTTTGCTCCTGTTGCTCTTGGTTCCCAGAGTAGCAAATGGAAAAGGGTAGCATCAAGGAAGGGTTGGTGGTTTGCTCCCATTCCTCCATAGGCTGAAATGGAAAACAGATGCTAGTCAAAGTACCAAGTGCGCTTGGGTGCCTGGTGACAGGTAGCGTTTCCACATTTGTTAGAATTTGATGAAAGATGCTTGTCTTCTGAAAGCTATGCCCTATGAACGAAATGCAGTATGTTTTAATGCTAAAAAATAGGGAGTACCTGAAGTCCTTTATTGCTTTAAACCTAGGCCTTTGTATCAGAGAGTTCTCCCCCTAAATCCTTCATTTTTTTTTCTGAGACTAAAGAGTTGTCTCCATTTATCATATTCCAGGTCTTTCTCTTAGGCATGAAGTTGAATTCAGAACATAGAAATGTACTGTTTTCTTTTCCTCACTACATTTGGCAAAATCTGAAGGTTTTTATTCACGTGCCCTCTCCATTATTTTAAATTTAATAGTGAGTTGCTGCAGCATCTTAGTTTGTCCTCCTCTGACTAAACCAGCAGTCCACAGTAGTTTAAGACTGACTTGGTTGCAAATGTTGGATCCCATCTCGAGAGATACCTGCTTTCTTGTGCATGTTACTGCTCAGTGGTTTACTTCCGTGTTAGTTGTATGTGAGTGAAGCTTCTCCCACTCCTGCAGCACTTTTTTAATCTGCAAGAGTGTTCTCTCAATCAGCACTCGGCAGGCAAAGGTTTCTGCATTTGTGAAGTCTTTGTATTTTCTGCTCTCATGTTTCTGTATTTCCCCCAGTGGCTGCAGCAGGAAAGTTCAAGCGATCCTCTCCTGCAGAGAGATGCATGTGGGCTGACTACCATGCATCAAGAATGACTCCCTGAAAGGAAAGATGGGGATTGGCATTACCTCATCTTGCTGCTGACTGCCCAAACTCAGGCCTGGTTTGATGGAGATCTTCCTACATAGCAGGAGCGGTGAACAAAAGTCAAAACCTCTGTGCTGGAGGTTTTGTTTCCCCTAAAGTGAATGCTTTTCTGCCATCTGCAAACACGATGCTTCCTGTAACGTAACCTATGTTAGCCTATGGGAGGAGGCCTGTTTATTTCAAAGGAGTTTTGGTTTAATGATAATTGAAAAAGAGAAAAGGTATAATATGGCATGTTATGTAAAAAAAGCCCTTCAAAATACTGTACTTCCTGTCTCTGTTCCTGGTGTTTCTCTCGTTACACCCCAAATCACTGGGCCGGACATGGCTTCAGCTGTGAGAAGGTTTTGATTCTTTTGGTTTTCGTGGAGGTTGCAAACTCTTTGGCCTAGGATGAGTTGCTCGTCAACATTAAACATGTCAGGACACCTCAGTCCTGCAGGAAGCACTGGTTGGTTGGGAGGATGGTGCGCCCATCCACCCTGCAGTGCTGGCAAGCACCCCGCACTTGAATGACTTGGTCACTGACTGACTTCACATCCCCATCACGCAGGGGCATGACAACGTCTATGGTTTTGGTTATGGATGGTAGGGAAGTCTTCCCTGGAATAGGGACCAGGTTTCCCAAATCTACAGCTGGTGAAAGGTGTCATGGGAAAACCTGTGGAATGCCATCAGCTCATAGCAGCAATGGCGCTGCCCTGAGTGGGTGGTGGAGTGGGGAGCCATCCCACTGAGGACTGCCTCTCCAGGGAGCTGTGTCCCGCATGGCTCTGCTGCGACCTGAGGCCAAGCCCAGGTGGGGTAACCCCCTTTGTTTTGTTTTGTTTTGTTTTGTTTGGTGGCTTTTTGTTTTGGTTTAGGTTTTGGTTTTATTTGTTTGGTTGTTTTGGTGGTTTTTTAAATGTTGTTATTCCCCCCAGCTTGGCAGCGTTCCTTGGTGCGGAGGACCCAACTGAAGCCGTAGGTGCTGATGGTGCCTGGAGGGGTGCATGCACATGGAGGAGAGGTTTCCGCCTGCACCGGGTCACCCATGCCTAGGGCCAGTGGTCCTGAGCAGCAACTGGGGGGCATTTTTGGTGGGGGCTTTTTTGTTCTTTTGTTTAGTTTTGGTTGGGTTTTTTGTTTCCTTGGGGGTATTCTTGCGCCG